>NC_073241.2:30964242-31267272 GCF_029281585.2 Gorilla gorilla gorilla | reverse complement strand
TTTATGTACAGTGTGTAATATGTATTTGGTGAAATTTCATATTTTATGTACACTATATAATATATATTTGCTGAAATTTGATATTTTATGTACTGTATATAATATGTATTTGGTGTACTTTCTATTTTATGTACAGTATATAATATATATTAGGTGTACTCTGATACTTTATGTACAGTATATAATGAATATAAGGTGTAGTTTGATGTTTTATGTACAGTATATAGTATATATTTGTAGTGTTTTGATATTTTATTTACAGTATATAATATATATATGGTGTCTGATATTTTATGTACAGTAGATAATATATATTTGGTATAATTTCCTATTTTATGTACAGTTTATAATATACATTTGGTGTACTTTTATATTTTTTGTACAGTATTTAATATATATTTGTGGTATTTTGATATTTAATGTGCACTATATTATATATATGGTTTATTGTGATATTTTATATACAGTATACAATATATATTTGGTGTACTGTGATATTTTAAGTGCAGTATATAATGTATAATTGGTGTACTTTCATATTTTATGCGCAGTATATAATATATATCCATTCTATTTTGATATTTTATGTACAGTATGTGATATGTATTTTGTGTATTTTCATATTTTATGTGCAGAATATAATATATATTTGGTGTACTTTTATATATATTATATGGTATATAATATTTATTCAGTGAAATTTCATATTTTATATACAGTGTATAATTTATATTTCGTGTGCTTTGATATTTTATGTACAGCATATAATATATATTTGGTGTACTGTGAGACTTTATGTACAGTTTATAATACATATTTGGGGTATTTTGATATTTTATGTACAGTATATATTATACATGGTGTATTGTGATATTTTATGTGTAGTATATAATGTATATTTGGTGTACAGTGATATTTCATGTGCAGTATATAATGTATAATTGGTGTACTGTGATATTTTATGTACAGTATTTAATATATATTTGGTGTAATTTGATATATTATGTACAGTAAGTGATATGTGATTTGTGAATTTTCATATTTTATGCACAGTATATAATATATATTTTGTGTATTTTAAATTTTATGTACAGTATATAATATGTTTTTAGTGTAAATTGATATTTTATCTACAGTATATAACATATATTTAGTAAAATTTGATATTTTAAGTGCTGTATATAATGTAAAATTGGTATACTGTGATATTTTGTGTACAGTTTATAATATATATTTGGTGTATTTTGATATTTTAGGTACAGTATATAATATATATTTGGTGCACTTTGATATTTTATGAACAGTATATAATATATATTTGCGGTATTTTGATTTTTTATGTACAGTATATAATATATATGGTGTATTGTGATATTTTATGTACAGTATATTATATATTTGGTGTACTGTGATATTTTATGTGCAGTATATAATGTATAATTGGTGTACTTTGATATTTTATGTACAGTATATAATACGTATTTTGTGTATTTTCACATTTTATGTACAGCATATAATATATATCTGGTGTACTTTTATATTTTATGTACAGTATATATTATATATTTAATTTAATTTGATATTTTTTGGACAGTATATAATATATATTTGGTGTACTTTTATATTTTATGTACTGTGAGTGATACATATTTTGTGTATTTTCATAATTTATGTACAGTGTATAACATATATTTGGTGTACTTTTATATTTTATGTACAGTATATAATATGTATTTAGTGTAATTTTATATTTTATGTACATTATATAATATATAATGGGTGTCATTTTATATTATATGTACAGTATATAATATATATTTGGTGTACATTTATATTTTATGTACAGTATATAAAATATATTTGGTGTAATTTGATATTTTATCTACATTATATAATATATATTTAGCATATTTTCATATTTTATGTACCTTATATAAGATATATTTTGTGTACTTTTATATTTTAAGTATAGTATAAAATATTTATTTCGTGTAATTTGATATTTTATGTACAGTAAAAATATATATTTAAAGTGCTTTTATATTTTATGTACTGTATATAATATATATTAGGTGTACTTTAATATATTATGTACTGTATATAATGTGTATTTTGTGTATTTTCACTTTTTATATAAAGTATAAAATGTAAATTAGGTGTACTTTTATATTTTATGTACGGTGAATAATATATATTTAGTTTAAATTGATATTTTATGTGCATTATATAATATATATTTGTTGTACTTTGATAATTTATGTACAGTATGTGATATATATTTTGTGTATTTTCATATTTTATGCACAGTGCATAATATATATTTGGTGTACTTTTATATTTTATGTATAGTATATAATATGTATTCAGTGTAATTTGGTATTATATGTACAGTATATAATATATATTTGTTGTATTTTGACATTTTATGTAAAGTCTATAATATATAATTGTGGTATATTGATATATTATGTACAGTATATTGAAAATAAATTGTAATGTAATATTTAATGTAGAGTATATAATATATATTTGGTGTATTATGATATATTATGTACGGTATATAATGTATATTTGGTGTACTTTGATATTTTATGTACAGTATATAATATATATTTGGTGTGCTTTGATGTTTTATGTACAGTATATAATATATATTTTGCACTTTGATATTTTATGTACATTCTAAAATATATATTTGTTGTACTGTGATATTTTATGTACTGTATATTATAAGTGTTTTGTGTATTTTCCCATTTTATGTACAGTATATAATATATATTTGGTGAACTTTTATATTTTATGTACAGTATATAATATATATTTACTTTTATTTGATATTTTATTTACAGTATATAATATAAATTTGGTGTACTTTAGTATTTTATGTGCAGTATATAATATATATTTGGGGTATTTTGGTATTATATATACAGTTTATAATATTTAAATGGTGTATAGTGATATTTTATATACAGTATATTATATATCTGGTTTGATGTGATATTTAATGTAGAGTATATAATTTATATTTGGTGTACTTTGATATTTTATGTACAGTATATAATACACATTTAGTTTAATTTGATACTTTGTGTACAGTATATAATATATATTTCGTGTACTTTGGTATTTTATGTACAGTATGAGATATATGTTTTGAGATATTTTCATATATTATACACAGTATATAATATATATTTGGTGTAATTTTATATTATATGTACTGTTTATAATATGTATTTAGTGTAATTTGATATTTTTAGTAGGGTATATAACATATTTGGTGTGATTTTTTATTTTCCGTACAGTATGAAATATATATTTGGTGTACTTTGATATTTTATGTTTAGTATATAATATATATTTGTTGTACTTTGATATTTTATGTACGGTTTATAATATATATTTGGTGTACTGTGATATTTTATGTACAGTATAAAATATGTATTTGGTGTACTGTGATATTTTATGTACAGTATATAATGTTTATTTGATGTACTTTGATATTTTATGTAGAGTATATAATATATATTTGGTGTGCTTTGATATTTTATGTTTGGTATATAATATATATTTGGTGTACTTTGATATTTTATGCAGAGTATATAATATATATTTTGGGAATTTTCATATTTTATGTACAGTATGTAATATATATTTGGTGTACTTTGATATTTTATGTACTGTATACAATATATATTTGGTGAACTTTCATATTTTTTGTTCATTATATAATATACATTTGGTGTCCTTTCATATTTTATGTACATTATATAATATATATTTTTTGTATTTTCACATTTCGTGTGGAGTATATAATACACATTTGTTGTACTGTGATATTTTATGTACAGTATATAATATATATATGGTGTTCTGTGATATTTTATGTGCCATATATAGCATGTATTTAGTGCAATTTCAGATTTTATGTCCAGTATATAATATATATTTGGAGTGTTTTATATTTTATTTACAGTTTACAATATATATATGGTGCACTTTGATATTTTATGTACTGTGTATAAGATATATTTTGTGTATTTTCACATTTAATGTACAGTATATAATATATATTTGGTCTACTTTTATATTTTACATAGAGTATATAATATATATTTAGTTTAGTTTGACATTTTATGTACAGTAAACAATATATATTTGGTAAACTTTGACATTTTATGTACAGTATATAATATACATTTGTTGTCCTTTTATATATTATGGACAGTATATAATATATATTTGGGGTATTTTGATATTTTATTTACAGTATATAATATATATTCGGTGTACTGTGATATTTTATGTAGAGTATAAAACATATATTTGGTGTGCTCTGATACTTTATGTACACTATATAATGAATATATGGTGTACTTTGATGTTTTATGTACAGTATATAATATATATTTGTAGTGTTTTCATATTTTATTTACAGTATTTAATATATATTTGGTGTACTTTGTTATTTTATGTACATTACATAATATTTATTTGGTATATTTTCATATTTAATGTACAATATATAATATATATTTGGTGTACGTTTATATTTTATGTACAGTATATAGTATATATTTAGGATAATTTGATATTTTATGTACAGTATATAATACATATTTGGTGTGCTTTGATATTTTGTGTGCAGTATATAATATTTATTTGGGGTATTTTGATATTTTATGTACACTATATAATATATATGGTGTATTGTGATATTTTATGTACAGTATATAATATATATTTCATGAACAATGATATTTTATGTACAGTATATAATATATATTTAGTGTACTGTGATATTTTATGCAGAGTATATAATGTATATTTGGTGTACTTTGATAATTTATGTACAGTATATAATATATATTTGGTGTGCTTTGATGATTTATGTATGGTATATAATATATATTTGGTGTGCTGTGATATTTTATGTACAGTATATAATATATATTTTGTGTATTTTCATATATTATGTACAGTATATAATACATGTTTGGTGTACATTTATAATGTACATACAGTATATATTATATATTTTCTTTAATTTGATATTTAATGTCCAGTATATAATATATATTTGGTGTAATTTGAAATTTTATGTACAGTATGTGATATATATTTTTTGTATTTTCATATTTTATACACAGTATATAGTATATATTTGGGGTAATTTTAGATTTTATGTACAGTATATAATGTGTATTTAGCGTAATTTGATATTTTTTGTACAGTATATAATATATATTTGGTGAAACTTCCCATTTTATGTACAGTATATAATATATATTTGGTGTCCTTTGATATTTTAAGTACAGTATATAATATATATTTGGGGTATTTTTATATTTTGTGTACAGTATATAAGATATATATGGCGTACTGTGATATTTTATGTACAGTATATAATATAAAGTTGGTGTACTGTGATATATTATGTATAGTATGTAAAGTACATTTGGTTTACTTTGATATTTTAAGTACAGTATATAATATTTATTTGGTATGCTTTGATATTTTAAGAACAGTATATAATATATTTTTGGTGCACTTTGGTATTTTATGTACAGTACATAATATATATTTGGTATATTTTCATATTTCAGGTACAGTATATAATATATATTTCGTGTTCTTTTATATTTCATGTACGGTATATAATATTGATTTAGTGTAATTTGATATTTATGTACAGTATATACTATGTATATGGTGTGCTTTGTTATTTTATGTATGGTATATGATATATATTTGTTCTACTTTGATAATTTATGCACAGTATATAATACGTATTTTGTGTATTTTCATAATTTATGAACAGTATATAATATATATTTAGTTTAATTTGATATTTTCTAAACAGCATATAATATATATTTGGTGTACTTTGATATTTTATGTACAGAATAAAATATATATTTGGGGTATTTTTATATTTTATATACAGTATATAATATATATGGTGTATTGTGATATTTTATGTACAGTATATAATATATATTTGGTGTACTGTGATATTGTATAAACAGTATATAATGTATATTTGGTGTACTTTGATATTTTATGTATAGTATATAATATATATTTCCTGTGCTTTTATATTTTATGTACAGTATATTATATATTTCGTGTACTTTGGTATTTTATGTACAGTATATAGTATATGTTTGGTATAATTTCATATTTTATGTAAAGTATATAATATATATTTGGTGTGCATTGATATTTAATGTATGGTATATAATATTAATTTAGTGTAATTTGATTTTTATGTAATTTTATGTACAGCATATAATATATAGTTGGTGTGTTCTGATATTTTTTGTACAGTATATAGTATATATTTGGTGTGCTTTGATAATTTATGTACAGTATATAATATATATTTGGTGTATTTTGATATCTTATGTACAATATATAATATATATTTGCTGTACTGTGATATTTTATGTACAGTGTATAATATATATTTGTTGTACTGTGTTATTTTATGCATTGTATAATGTATATTTGGTGTACTTTGATATTTTATCTACAGTATGCGTTATATATTTTGTGTGCTTTGATAATATATGTACAGTGTATAATATATATCTGGTGTAGTGTGATATTTTATGTCCACTATATAATATATATTTTGTGAATTTTCATATTTTATGTACAGTATATAATATATGTTTGTTGTTCTTTTATTATATATGTACAGTATATAATATGTATTTAGTGTAATTTGATATTTTATGTACATTATATAATATATATTTGGTGTACTTAGACACTTAATTTACAGTATATTATATTCATTTGGTGTAATTTTATATTTTACGTAGAATATATAATATATATTTGGAGTGCTTTGATATTTTAGGTACAGTGTATAATATATATTTGGTGTGATTTGCAATTTTAAGAACAGTATTTAATATATATTTAGTTTAATTTGATATTTTATGTACAGTATATAATATGTAATTGGTGAAGTTTGATATTTTTTGTTTATTATATAATATACATTTGGTGTCGTTTCATATTTTATGTATGGTATATAATAGGTATTTTTTGGATTTTCACATTTTATGTACAGTATATAACATATATTTGATGTAGTTTTATATTTCATGTACAGTATATAATATATCTTTAATTTGATATTTTCTGTACAGTATATAATATATATTTGGTGTACTTTGATATTTTATGTACAGGGTGTGATATGTATTTCGTGTATTTTCATATTTTATGTACATTACATGATATGTATTTGGTGTACTTTTATATATTTTGTACAGTATATAATATGTATTTAGTGTAATTTGATATTTTATGCACAGTATGTAATATATATTGGGTGTGATTTTATATTATTTGTACAGTATATAATATATATTTGGTGTAGTTTGATATTTTATGTACTGTATGTTGTATACATTTGCTGTATTGTGACATTTTATATACAGAATATAATGTATATTTGGTGTACTTTAATGTGTTATGTACAGTGTATAATATATATATTGTGTATTTTCACATTTTATGTACAGTATGTAATATACATTTGGTGTACTTTGATATTTTATGTACTGTCTATTGTGTATATTTGGTGTACTGTGATTTTTTTGTACAGTACATAATGTATATTTGGTGTACTTTGATATTTTATGGACAGAATATAATATATATTTGGTGTCCTTTCATAATTCATGTACAGTATATAATATATATTTTCTGTATTTTCACATTTTATGTACAGTACATAATATATATATGGTGTACTTTGATATTTTGTGTACAGTAAAAAATATGTATTTTGTATACTTTCATATTTTTTGTACTGTATATAGTATATATTTGGTGTACTTTTATATTTTTTGTTCAGCATATATTATATAGTTGGTGTCCTTTTATAATTCATGTACAGTATATAATATATATATAAGATATATATAAGATATATTTTTTGCATTTTCACATTTTATGTATTGTATATAATACATATTTGTTGTACTTTGATATTTTATGTACTGTATATTGTGTATACTTGTTGTACTGTGATATTTTTTGTACATCATAAAATGTATATTTAGTCTACTTTGTTATTTTATGTACGGTATATAATATGTGTTTGGTGTGCTTTGATATTTTATGTAGAGTATATAATGTATATTTGGTGTACTTTGATACTTTATGTACAGTATATAATATATATATGGTATATTTTCATATTTTACTTTCAGTATATAATATATATTTGATGAACTTTTATATTTTATGTACAGTATTTAAGATTTATTTAGTGTAATTTGATATTTTATGTACAGTAAAGAATATATATTTGGATTGCTTTTATATTTCATGTACAGTATATAATATATATTTAGTTTAATTTGATATTTTATGTACAGTATATAATATATATTTGGTGTACTTTGATATTTTATGGACAGTATATAATATACATTCGGGGTATTTTGATATTTTATGTACACTATAAAATATATACCGTGTATTGTGATATTTTATGTACGGTATATAATATATATTTGGTGTAGAGTGATATTTTATGTGCAGCATATAATGTATAATTGGTATACTTTGATATTTTATGTACAGTATATAATATATATTTGGTGTATTTTGACATTTTATGTACAGTATGTGAAATGTATTTTGTGTATTTTCATATTTTATGTACAGTATATAATATATATTTGGTGTACTTTTATATTTTATGTAAACTATATAATATTTATTTAGTGTAATTTCATATTTTATGTACAGTATATAATATATAATTGGTGTGCTTTTATATTTTATGTACAGCATATAATATATATTTGGTGTAGTGTAATATTTTACGTAAAGTATATAATACGTATTTTGTGTATTTTCACATTTTATGTACAGTATATAATATATATTTGGTGTGATTTTAAATTTTATGTACAGTATTTAATATATATTTGGTGTACTTTGATATTTTATGTACAGTATAAATAATATGTTTGGTGTAGTTTGATATTTTATGTACAGTATATAATATATATTACGGGTATTTTGATATTGTATGTACACTATATAATATATATGGTGTATTGTGATATTTTATGTACAGTATATAATATATATTTGGCGTACTGTGATATTTTATGTGCAGTATATAATATGTAATTGGTGTACTTTGATATTTTATGTACGTTATATATTATACATTTGGTGTATTTTGATATTTTATGTACAGTATGTGATATGTATTTTGTGTATTTTCATATTTTATGTACAGTATATAATATATATTTTGTGTACTTTTATATTTTATGTACAGTACATAATATGTATTTAGCGCAACTTGATATTTTATTTACAGTATGTAATATATATTTAGTATAATTTGAAATTTTCTGTACTGTGTATAATATATATATGGTGAACCTTGATATCTTATGTAAAGTATAGAATATACATTTGTGCCCTTTGATATTTTATGTACAGTATATTATATATATTTGTCATATTATGATATTTTATGTACAGTATATAATATATATTTTGTGTACTTTCACATTTTATGTACAGTATATAATATATATTTGGTGTGCTTTATTTTATGTACAGTACATATTATACATTTGGTGTACTTTTGTATTTTAAGTACAGTATATAAAACTTTTTTGTGTATTTTCACATTTTATGTATAGTATATAATATATATTTGGTGTACTTTTATATTTTATGTACAGTATATAATATATTTAGTTTTGTTTGATATTTTATGTACAGTATATAATATATATTTGGTGAAATTTGATATTTAATGTACAGCATATAATATATATTTGGTGTACTTTGATACTTTATATACAGTATATAATGCGTATTTTGTGCATTTTCACATTTTATTACCGTATATAATATATATTTGTTTTGATTTTATATTTTATGTACAGTATATAATATTTATTTGGTGTACTTTGATATTTTATGTACAGTATGTAATATAAATTTGGGGTATTTTCATATTTCATGTACAGTATATTATATATGGAGTATTGTGATATTTTATGTACATTATATAATATATATTTAGTGTACTATAATATTTTATGTGGAGTATATATTGTATAATTGGTGTACTTTGATATTTTAGGTACAGTATATAATATATACTTGGTGTACTCTGATATTGTATGTACAGTATATAACATACTTGGTGTAGTTTGATATTTTATGTACAGTATATAATATATATTTGGTGTACTTTGATATTTTATGTATAGTATATAAAATGTATTCGGTTTACTTTGATATTTTATGTACAGTGTATAATATATATTTTGTATATTTTCATATTTTATGTACAGTATATGATACATATTTCATGTGCTTTTATATTTTATGTATGGTGTATAATATTTATTTAGTGTAATTTCATACTTTATGTACAGTACATAATATATATTTGGTGTGCTTTGATATTTTATGTAGAGTATTTAAAATATATTTGGTCTGCTTTGATATTTTTTATACAGTATATAATATATATTCAGTGTACTATGATATTTTATGTACAGTATATAGTATAAATTTGGTGTACTGTGATATTTTATGTAGAGTATATACTATATATTTGGTGGAATTTGATATTTTACATAGAGTTTATAATACGTGTTTTGTGTATTTTCACATTTTATGTACAGTATATAATATATAATTCTGTACTGTTATATTGTATGTACAGTATAAAACGTACATTTGGTGTTCTTTGATATTTTATATTCAGTATATAATATATATTTGGTGTACTTTGATATTTTATGTACAGTATATAAATTATATTTGGTGCATGTTGATATTTTATGTACAGTATATAAGATATATTTTGTATATTTTCATAATTTATGTACAGTATATAATATATATTTGGTGTACTTTTATATTTTATGTATGGTATATAATATTTATTTAGTGTAATTTCATATTTTATGTACAGTACCTAATGTATATTTGGTGTGCTTCGATATTTTCCATACAGCATATAATATATATTTGGTGAACTTTTATATTTTATGTATAGTATATTATACGTATTATGTGTATTTTCACATTGTATGTACACTATATAATATATGTTTGGTGTACTGTGATATTGCATGTACAGTATAGAATGTATATTTGGTGTAATTTTATATTTTAAGTATGGTGTATAAAATTTATTTGGTGTAATTTCATATTTTATGTACAGTACATTATATATTTGGCGTGCTTTGGTATTTTATATACAGCATATAATATATATTTGGTGCACTTTGATATTTTATGTACAGTATATAATATATATTTGGTGTACTTTGATAATTTATGTACAGTATGTGATATATGTTTTGTGTAGTTTCATATTTTATGCATAGTGTATAATATATATTTGGGGTACTTTTATATTTTGTGTACAGTATATAATATATATTTAGTGTAATTGGATATGTTATGTGCAGTATATAATACATATTTGGTGTACTTTGAGATTTTATGTATATTATATAATATATATTCGGGGTATTTTGATATTTCATGAACAGTATATTATCTATGGTGTATTGTGATATTTTAGGTTCAGTATATAATATATACTTGGTGTACTGTGATTTTTTATGTATAGTAGATAATATATATTTGGTGTAGTTTGATATTTGATGTACAGTATATAATATATATTTGGTGTACTTTGATATTTTTTGTATAGTATGTAAAGTATATTTGGTGAACTTTGACATTTTATACACAGTATATAATATACATATGGTGCCCTTTGATATTTTATGTACAGTATGTAATAAATATTTGTGGTATTTTTATACTTTTTGTACAGTATATAATATATATTTTGTGTAGTTTCACATTTTATTTACACTATACAATATATATATGTTGTACATTTATGTTTTATGTAAGGAATAAAATATTTATTTAGTGTAATTTGATATCTTATGTACAGTGCATAATATATATTTAATATAATTTGATATTTTATGTAGAGTATATAATATATATTTGGTGAACTTTGATATATTATGTACAGTATATAATATACATTTGGTGCCTTTTGATATTTTATGTACATTATATAATATACATTTGTGGTATTTTGATATTGTATGTACAGTATATAATATATATTGTGTACTTTCATATTTTATGTACAGTATATAATATATATTCCTTGTAATTTTATATTTTATGTACGGTATATAATATTTATTGAGTGTAACTTGATATCTTATGTACAATATATAATATATATTTGCTGTGCTTTGATATTTTATGTACAGTATATAATATATATTTGGTGTACTTTGATATTTTATGTACAGTATATAATACGTTTTTTGTGTATTTTCACTTTTTATGTACAGTATATAATATATATTTGCGGTACTTTTATATTTTATGTACAGTATATAATATATATTCGCTGTATTTTGATATTTTATGTGCAGTATATTATATATGGTGTATTATGATATTTTATGTACAGTGTATAATCTATATGTGGTGAAATTTGATATCTTATCTACAGTGTATAATGTATATTTGGTGCCCTTTGATATTTTATGTACAGGATATAATATATATTTGGTGTGATTTTTTATTTTATGTACAGTATATAATATGTATTTGGTGTACTTTGATATTTTATGTATAGTATATAATGTGTATTTGGTGTACTTTGACATTTTATGTACAGTATATAAAATATATTTGGTGTACTGTGATATTTTATGTACAGTATATAATATATATTTTGTATATTTTCACGTTTTATGTACAGTATATGATATATAGTTGGTGTACTTTGATATTTTATGTACAGTATATAATATATATTCAGGGTATTTTCATATTTCATGTACAGTATATTATATATGGTGTATTGTGATATTTTATATATATTATATAATATATATTTGGTGTACTATAATATTTTATGTGGAGTATACATTGTATAATTGGTGTACTTTGATATTTTAGGTACAGTATCTAATATATACTTGGTGCACTGTGATATTGTATGTATAGTATATAATATATACTTGGTGTACTTTGATATTTTATGTACAGTATATAATATATATTTGGTGTATTTTGATATTTTATGTACAGTATATAAAATATATTCGGTGTAATTTGATAGTTTATGTACAGTGTATAATATTTATATTGTATGTTTTTATATTTTATGTACAGTATATAATATGTATTTTGTGTACATTTATATTTTATGTATGGTTTATAATATTTATTTAGTGTAATTTCATACTTTATGTACAGTACATAATATATATTTGGTGTGCTTTGGTATTTTATTTACAGCATATAATATATATTTGGTGTACTTTGATGTATTATGTACAGTAAATAATACGTATTTTGTGTATTTTCACATTTTATGTACAGTATATAATATATATTTGGTGTGATTTTATATTTTCTGTACAGTATATAATATATATTTGTTGTGCTTTGATATTTTATGTACGGTATATAATAAATATTTGGTGTATTTTGATATTTTTTGTACAGTAAGTGATATGTATTTTGTGTATTTTCATATTTTATTTACAGTATATAATATATATTTGGTGAAATTTGATATCTTATGAGGAGTATATAATATACATTTGGTGCCGTTTGATATCTTATGTACAGGATATAATATATATTTGGGGTATTTTGATATTTTATGTACGGTGTATAATATATATTTGGTGTACTTTTATATTTTATGTGCAGTATACAATATATACTTGGTGTACTGTGATATTGTATGTACAGTATATAATGTATATTTGGTGTACTTTGATATATTATGTACAGTATATAATATATATTCGGTGTGCTTTGATATTTCATGTACAGTATGTGATATGTGTTTTGCGTATTTTCATATTTTATATACAGTATATAATATATGTTTGGTGTACTTTTATATTTTATGTACTGTATAGTATATGTATTTAGTGTAAATTGATATTTTATGTTCGGTATATAATATATATTTGGTGTGATTTATTATTTTATGTACAGTATATGATATATATTTGGGGTATTTTGATATTTTAAGTACGGTATATAATATATATTTGGTGAATTTTATATTTTATGTAGAGTATATAATACATACTTGCTGTACTGTGATATTGTATGTACAGTATATAATGTATATTTGGTGTACGTTGATATTTTATGTACAGTATATAATATATATTTTGTATATTTTCATATTTTATGTACAGTATATAATATATGTTTGGTGTACTGTTATATTTTGTGTATGGTATATAATATTTATTTCGTGCAATTTCATATTTTATGTACAGTACATAATATATATTTGGTGTGCTTTGATATTTTATGTACAGCGTATAATATATATTTGGTGTACATTGATATTTTATGTACGGTATATTATACGTATTTTGTGTATTTTCACCTTTTTTGTACAGTATATAATATATCTCTGGTGTGATTTTATATTTTATGTACAGTATATAATATATATTTGGTGTATTTTTATATTTTATATACAGTATGTAACATATATTTGGTTTTCTTTGATAATTTGTGTACAGATTGTGATATATATTTTGTGTATTTTCATATTTTATGCACAGTGTATAATATATATTTGGTGTACTTTTATATTTTATGTACAGTATATAGTATGTATTTAGTGTAATTTGATATTTTATGTTCAGTATATAATATATATTTGGTGAAATTTGATATCTTAGGTACAGTATATAATATACATTTGGTGCCTTTGATATTTTATGTACAGGATATAATATATATTTGGGTTATTTTGATATTTTATGTACGGTATATAATATATATTTAGTGTACCTTTATATTTTATGTGCTGTATATAATATATACTTGGTGTACTGTGGTATAGTATGTACAGTATTTAATGTATATTTGGTGTACTTTGTTATTTTATGTACAGTATATAATATATATTTGGTGTATTTTGATATTTTATGAACAGTACATAATATATATTTTGTGTACTTTCACATTTTATGTACAGTATATAATATATATTTGTTGTACTTTTATATTTTATGTATGGTATGTAATATTTATTTAGTGTAATTTGATATCTTATGTACAGTATATAATATATATTTCGTTTGCTTTGATATTTTATGTACAGTATGTGATATGTGTTTTGTGTATTTTCATATTTTATATAAATTATATAATATATATTTGGTGTACTTTTATATTTTATGTACAGCATAGAATATGTATTTAGTGTAAATTGATATTTTATGATCAGTATATAATATATATTGGTGTGATTTTATATTTTATGTACAGTATATGATATATATTTGGGGTATTTTGATATTTTAAGTATGGTATATAATATATATATAGTGTATTTTATATTTTATGTACAGTATATAATACATACTTGCTGTACTGTGATATTGTATGTACAGAATATAATGTATACTTGGTGTACTTTGATATTTTATGTAGAGTATATTATATATAATTGGTGTACTTTGATATTTTATGTACAGTATATAAAATATATTTGGTGTACGTTGATATTTTATGTAGAGAATATAATATATATTTTGTATATTTTCATATTTTATGTACATTAAATAATATATGTTTGGTGTACTGTTATATTTTATGAATGGTATATAATATTTATTTCGTATAATTTCATATTTTATATACACTACATAAAATATATTGGTGTTCTTTGATATTTTATGTACAGCATATAATATATATTTGGTGTAATTTGATATTTTATGTACAGTATATTATACGTGTTTTGTGTATTTTCACATTTTATGTACAGTATATAATATATATTTGGTGTGATTTTATATTTTATGTACAGTATAAGATATATGTTTGGGGTATATTGATATTTTATGTACAGTATATAATATATATGGTGTATTGTGATACTTTATGTACAGTATATAAAATATATTTGGTGTACTCTGATATTTTGTGTACAGTATATAATATATATTTGGTGAAGTTTGATATTTTATGTGCAGTAAATAGTATATATTATGTGAAATTTGATATTTTATGTGCAGTATATAATATATATTTGGTGAAATTTGATATTTTATGTACAGTATATAATATATATTTGGGGAAATTTGATAATTTATGTACAGTACATAATATATATTTGGTGTATGTTGATATTTCTTGTACAGTGTATAATATATATTTTGTGTACTTTGATATTTTATGTACACTATATAATATTGATTTGGTATACTTTGATATTTTACATACCGTAGATAAAATATAATTGGTGTATGATGATATTACATGTACAGTATATAATATATATTTGGTGTACTGTAATATTTTATGCACAGTATATGAGGTATATTTGGTGTACTTTTTATTTTATGTACAGTATATAATATATATTTGGTGGGCTTTGATATTTTATGTACAGTATATAAAATATATTTGGTGTACTGAGATATATTATGTACAGTATACAGTATGCATTTTGTGTGTTTTCAAATTTTATGTACAGTATATAATATATATTTGTTTTACTTTGATAGTTTATGTACAGTATATAATATATACTTGGTTTACTTTGATATATTATAAAGAATATATAATATACATTTGTTATTCTATGATATTTTATGAGCTGTATATAATATACATTTGGTGTACTGTGATGTTTTATGTACAGGATATAATATATTTGGTGTACTTTGATATTTTATGTACAGTTTATAATAATTATTTGGTGTACTTTGATATTTTATTTACAGTATATAACATATATTTCGTGTACTTTGATATTTTAAGTACAATACATAATATAAATTTGGTGTACTTAGACACTTAATTTACAGTTTATAATATTTGTTTGGTGTAATTTTATATTTTATGTAGAGTATATAACATATATTTGTTGTACTTTGATATTTTATGTACAGTATATAATATATATTTGGTGTAGTTTGGTATTTTATGTACAATATATAATATATATTTGTTGTACTTTGATATTTTATATACAATATATAATATACATTTGTTGTACTGTTATAATTTATGTACAGTAGATAATATATATTTGGTGTACTGTGTCATTTTATGTACCGTATATAATATGTATTTAGTGTAATTTCAGATTTTATTTACAGTGTATAATATATATTTGGTGGGTTTTATATTTTATTTACAGTATATAATATACATTTGGTGCACTTTGATATTTTATGTACAGTGTATAATATGCATTATGTGTAATTTCACATTTAATGTACAGTATATAATATATATTTGGTCTACTGTTATATTTTATGTATAGTGTATAATATATATTTAATTTAGTTTGATATATTATATATAGGAAATAATATATATTTGGTGAAATTTGACATTTTATGTACACTATATAATATACATTTGGTGCCCATTGATATTTTATTGACAGTATATAATATATCTTTGGGGTATTTTGATATTTTATGTACAGTATATAATATATATTCGGTGTACTGTGATATTTTATGAACAGTATATAGTATATATTTCGTGTACTCTGATACTTTATGTACAGTATATAATTAATATATGGTGTACTGTGATATTTTTTGCACAGTATATAATATATATTTGTAGTGTTTTGATATTTTATTTACAGTATATAATATATATTTGGTGTACTTTGATATTTTATGTACATTATATAATTTATATTTGGTGTACTGTGATATTTTACGTAATGTGTATTATACGTATTTTGTGTACTTTCACATTTTATGTGCAGTATATAATATGTATTTGGTGTACTTTTATGTTTTATGTACAGTATATAATGTATATTTAGTTTAATTTGCTGTTTTATTTACAGTATATAATATATATTTGGTGTACTTTGGTGTTTTATGTACAGTATATAACATATATTTGGGGTATTTTGATATTTTATGTACAGTTTATATTATTTATATGGTGTATTGTGATATTTTATGTACAGTATATAATATTTATCAGGTTTACTGTGATATTTTATGTACAGTATATAATGAATATTTGGTGAACTTTGATATTTTATGTTCAGTATATAATATATATTTGGTGAAATATGATATTTTATATACAGTATATAATATGTATTTGGTGTATTTTTATATTTTATGTATAGTATATAATATTTAGTGTAATTAATATGTGTATATTATATATGTGTGTATGTATAAGTATATAATATTTAGTGTAATAAATATGTAATATTTAGTGTGCAGTAAGAGATATATATTTTGTGTATTTTCATATTTTATATACAGTATATATTATATATTTGGTGAACTTTTATATTTTATGTACAGTACATAAAAAATATTTAGTGTAATTTGATATTTTATGTACAGTATATAATATATATTTGGTGTGCTTTTTTATTTTATGTACAGTATAAAATATATGTTTGGTGTACTTTTATATTTTATGTATAGTATGTAATGTATATTTTGTGTACTTTGATATTTTATTTACGGTATATAATATATATTTGGTGTACTGTGATATTTTATGTACAGTATAAAATATATATTTGGTGTACTGTGATATTTTATGTACAGTATTTAATGTATATTTGATGAACTTTGATATATTTTGTAGAGTATATAATATATATTTCATGTGCTTTTATATTATATGTACAGTATATAATATATATTTGGTGTACTTTGATATTTTATGTACAGTATATGCTACATATTTTGTGTATTTTCATATTTTATGTACGGTATATAATATATATTTGGTGTACTTTTATATTTTATGTACAGTATATAATATGTATTTAATTTAATTTGATATTTTATGCATAGTATATAATATATGATTGGGGAACTTTGATATTTTTTGTTCAGTATATAATATACATTTGGTGTCCTTTCATATTTTATGTACGGTATATAATATATCTTTTGTGTATTTTCACATTTTATGTACAGTATATAATATATTTTTTGTACATTGATATTTTATGTACAGATTATAATATTTATTCGGTGTACTGTGATATTTTATTTACAGTATATAGCATATATTTCGTGTACTTTGATATTTTAAGTACAGAACATAATATAAATTTGGTGTACTTAGACACTTAATTTACTGTTTATAATATTCGTTTGGTGTAATTTTATATTTAATGTAGAGTATATAACATATATTTTGTGTACTTTGCTATTTTATATACAGTATATAATATATATTTGGTGTACTGTGATATTTTAGGTACTTTACATCATTCATATTTGGTGTGCTTAGATATTTTATGTACAGTATGTAATACATATTTGGTGTGTTCATAAAATAGACATTTTATGAACAGTATATAATGTATACTTGGTGTACATTGAAATTTTATATAGAGTATATAATATATAATTTGTGAACTTTGATATTTTATGTACACTATAAAATATTGATTTGGTGTACTTTGATATTTTATGAACAGTAGATAAAATATAATTACTGTACGAGGATATTTTATGTACAGTATATAATATATATTTGGTGAACTGTGATATTTTAAGTATAGTATAGGAGGTATATTTGGTGTACTTTGTTATATTATGTACAGTATATAATATATATTTGGTGTGCTTTGATATTTTATGTACCGTATATAAAATATATTTGCTGTACTGTGATATTTTATGTACAGTATACAATATATATTTGTATGTTTTCAAACTTTATGTACAGTATATAATGTATATTTGGTGTACTTATATATTTATGTACAGTATATAATATATATTTAATATTATTTCATATTTTATGTACTGTATATAATATATAATAGTGTGCTTTTATATCTTTTGTACAGTATATAATATATATTTGGTGTACTTTGATATTTTATATACAGTATATAATATATATTTTGTGTATTTTCACATTTATTTACCGTATATAATATATATTTGGTGTATATTTGTATTTTATGTACAGTATATCCTATATATTTAGTGTAATTTGATATTTTATATACAGTATATAATATATATTTGGTGAACTTTGACATTTTATGTACAGTATATAAAATACATTTGGTGTCTTTTGGTATTTTATGTACAGTATATAATATATATTTGGTGTAGTTTGATATTTTATGTACAATATATAATATATATTTGGTGTACTTTGGTATTTTATATACAATATATAATATACATTTGTTGTACTCTGATATTTTATGTTCAGTATATAATATATATTTGTTGTAATGTGATATATTATGTACAGTATATATTATGTATTTTGTGTGTTTACAAATTTTATGTACAGTATATAATATATACTTGTGTACTTTGATATTTTATGTACAGTGTATAATATATATTTTGTTTACTTTGATATATTATATAGAATATATAATATACATTTGTTATACTATGATATTTTATGAGCTGTATATAATATATATTTGGTGTACTGTGATATTTTATGTACAGTGTATATTGTATATTTGGTGTGCTTTGATGTTTTATGTACAGTATATAATATATATTTGGTGTACTTTGCAATTTTAAGTACAGCATATAATATATATTTTGTATATTTTCATATTTTAGGTAGAGT
The DNA here is from genome assembly GCF_029281585.2 of Gorilla gorilla gorilla. Taxonomy (NCBI): domain Eukaryota; kingdom Metazoa; phylum Chordata; class Mammalia; order Primates; family Hominidae; genus Gorilla; species Gorilla gorilla. Next base: position 31,246,590 of record NC_073241.2, on the reverse strand, counting down.
ATATAATATATATTTGGTGTACTTTCATACTTTATATATGGTATATAATATTTATTTAGAGTAATTTGATATTTTATGTACAGTTTAAATTATATATTTGGTGTGCTTTGATATTTTATGTACGCTATATTATATCTATTAGGTGTACTTTAATATATTATGTACTGTATATAATACGTATTTTGTGTATTTTCACATTTTATGTGCAGTATATAATATATATTTTCTGTACACTTATATTTTATGTACACTATGTAATATATATTTAGTTTAATTTGATATATTATGTACAGTATGTAATATATATTTGGTGTACTATGATATTATATCTACAGTATGAGAAATGTATTTTGTGTATTTTCATATTTTATGTACAGTATATAATATATATTTGGTGTACTTTTATATATTATGTACAGTATATAATATGTATTTAGTGAAATTTGATATTTTATGTACAGTATATAATATATATTTGGTGTGATTTTATATTTTGTGTACAGTATATAATATACATTTGGTGTACTTTGATATTTTATGTACAGTATATAATATATATTTGGAGTACTCTGATATTTTATATACAATAGAGAATATAAATTTATTGTACTGTGATATTTTATGCCAGTATATAATATATATTTGGTGTACTGTGATATTTTATGTACAGCGTATAATATATATTTTGTGTATTTTCACATTTTATGTACAGTATATAATATATATTTGGTGTACTTTTCTCTTTTATGTACAGTATATAATATATATTTAGTTTGATTTGATATTTTATGTACAGTAAATAACATATAATTGGTGAACTTTGACCTTTTATGTACATTATATAATATAAATTTGGTGTCTTTTGATATTTTATGTACAGTGGATAATATATATTTGGGGTATTTTGATATTTTATGTACAGTATATAATAAGTATTATGTGTATATTCACATTTTATATACTGTGTATAATATATATTCGGTGAACTTTTACATATTAGGTACAGTATATAATATGTATTTAGTGTAATTTGATATTTTACCTACAGTATATAATATATATTTGGTGTGCTTTGATAGTTTATGTACAGTATATAATATATATTTGGTGTAGTTTGATATTTTATGTACAGTATATAATACGTTTTATGTGTATTTTCACATTTTATGTACAGTATGTAATACACTTCGTGTAATTTTATATTTTATGTTGAGTATATAATATATATTTAGTATAGATTCATATTTTATGTACTGTATATAATATATACTTGGTGTACTTTGATATTTTATGTACAGTATGTGATATGTATTTTGTGTATTTTCATATTTTAAGTACAGTATATGTTATATATTTGGTGTACTTTTATATTTCATTTGCAGTATAGAATATGTATTAAGTGTAATTTGATATTTTATGTAGAGTATATAATATATATTTGGTGTGGGTTTACATTTTACGTACAGCATATAATATATATTTGGTGTTCTTTGATATTTTTTATACAGAATATAATATATATTTCGGGTATTTTGATACATTTTGTACAGTATATAAAATATATATTGTGTATTGTGATAATCCATGTATAGTATATAATATGTATTTGGTGTACTGTGATATTTTATGTGCAGTATATAATGTATAATTGGTGTAATTTGATATTTTATGTACAGTATATAATATATATTTGGTGTACTTTGATATTTTATGTACAGTATATAATATGTATTTAGTGTAATTTCCTGTTTTATGTACAGTATATAATATATATTTGGTGTGATTTTATATCTTATGTATAGTATATAGAATATATTTGGTGCAGTTTGATATTTTATGTAGAGTATATAAAATAAAATTGGTGTACATTGATATTTTACGTACGATATATAAGATATGTTTTGTATACATTCATATTTTATGTACAGTATATTATATATACTTGGTGTACTTTTATATTTTATATATGGTTTATAATATTTAGTGAAATTTGATATCTTATGTACAACATATAATATATATTTAGTATAATTTGATGTTTTATGTACAGTATATAATACGTATTTTGTGTATTTTCACATTCTATGTATAGTATATGATATATATATGGTGTACTTTTACATTTTTTATACAGTACATAATATATATTAATTTAATTTGGTATTTTTGTACGGTATATAATATATATTTGGTGTACTTTGATATTTTATGTACAGTGTGTGATATGCATTTTGTGTATTTTCATATTTTATGTACAGTATATAATATATAATTGCTGTAATTTATATTTTATGTACAGTGTATAATAAGTATTTAGTGTAATTTGATATTATATTTACAGTATGTAATATATATTCGGTGTGACTTTATATAATATGTACAGTATATAATTTATATTTGGTGCATTTTGATATTTTATGTACAGTATGTAATATATGTTTGGTGTACTTTGATATTTTATGTACATTATATAATATATATTTTGTATATTTTCATAGTTTATGTGCAGTATATAAGATATATTTGGTGTACTTTTATATTTTATGTATAGTATATAACGTTTATTTAGTGTAATTTGATATTTTATGTACAGTATGTAATATGTAGAGTGCTTTGATATTTTATGTACTGTATATAATATATATTTGGTGTACTTTTATATTTCTTGAAAAGTGTATAATATATATTTAGTTTAAATTTATATTTTATGTACAGTATATAATATATATTTGGTGTACTTTGATAATTTATGTACAGTATACAATATATATTTGGTGAAATTTGATATTTTATATACAGTATATGATATATATTTTGTATATTTTCATATTTTATGCACAGTGTATAATATATATTTGGTGTGCTTTTATATTTTATGTACAGTATATAGTATGTATTTGGTGTACTTTGTTATTTTATGTACAGTATATAATATATATTTGGGGTATTTTGATATTTTATGTACAGTATGTAATATATATGGTGCATTGTGATGTTTTATGTGCAGTATATAATACATATTTGGTGTACTGTGATATTTTATGTGCAGTATATAATGTATAATTGTTGTACTTTGTTATTTTATGTAGAGTATATAATATATATTTGTTGTATTTTGATTATTTATGTACTGTATATAATATATATTTTGTGTACTTTCACAGTTTACGTACATTATATAATATATATTTGTTGTACATTTATATTTCATGTACAGTATGTAATATTTATTTAGTGTAATTTGATATTTTATGTACAGTATAAAATATATATTTAGTATCATTTGATATTTTATGAACAGTATGCAATATATATTTGGTGAACTTTGATATCTTATGTACAGTATGTAATATACATTTGGTGCCCTTTGATATTTTATGTTCTTTACATAATATATATTTGTAGTATTTTGATATTTTATGTACAGTATAATACATATTTTGTATACTTTCACATTTTATGTACAGTATATAATAAATATTTCTTGTACTTTTATATTTCATGTAAGATATATAATATTTTTTGAGTGTAACTTGATATCTTATGTACAGTATATAATATATATTCGGCATGCTTTGATATTTTATGTACAGTATATAATACATAATTGGTGTACTTTGATATTTTATGTTCACTATATAATACGCTTTTTTGTGTTTTCACATTTTATGTACAGTATATAATATATATTGGGAATACTTTGAAATTTTTTGTATAGAATATAATATTTATTTGAAGTAATTTGATATTTTATGTACAGTATGTAATATATATTTAGAGTGCTTTGATATTTTATGGACAGTATATAATATATATTTGGTGTGATTTTATATTTTATGTACTGGATATAATATATATTTGGAGTATTTTGATATTTTGTATACAGTATATAATATATATTTGATGTACTTTTATATTTTATGTGCAGTATATAATATATACTTGGTGTACTATGATATAGTATGTACAGTATATAATGTATATTTGGTGTAATTTGATATTTTATGTACATTATATAATATATATTTGGTGTACCTTGATAATATATGTACAGTGTATAATATATATTTGGTGTACTTTGATATTTTATGTACAGTATATAATATATGTTTCGTGTAGTGTTATATTTTGTGTATGGTATATAATATGTATTTCGTGTAATTTCATATTTTATGTACAGTACATAATATATATTTGGCGTGCTTTGGTATTTTATGTACAGCATGTAATATATATTTGGTGTACTTTTATATTTTATGTACAGTATATAATACGTATTTTGTGTATTTTCACATTTTAGGTACAGTATATAATATATATTTGGTGTACTTTTATATTTTATGTACAGTATATAATGTATATTTACTTTAATTTGATATTTTCTGTACAGTATATAATATATATTTGCTGTACTTTGATATCTTATGTACAGTGTGTGATATGTATTTTGTGTATTTTCACGTTATGTACAGTATATAATATATATTTGGTGTATTTTTATATTTTATGTACAGTATAAAATATGTATTTAGTGTAGTTTGATATTTTATGTACAGTATGTAAAATAAATTGGGTGTCATTTTATATTATATGTACAGTATATAATTTATACTTGGTGTATTTTGATATTTTATGAACAGTATATTATATATATTTGGTGTACTTTGATATTTTATTTACATTATATAATATATATTGTGTATATTTTCATATTTTATCTACAGTATATAAGATATATTTCGTGTACTTTTATATTTTATGTATAGCATATAATATTTAGGGTAATTTGATATATTATGTACAGTATGTAATATATATTTAGAGTGCTTTGATATTTTATGTACAGTATATAATACATATTTGGTGTACTTTAATATATTATGTACTGTATATAATACGTATTTTGTGTATTTTCACATTTTATGTACAGTATATAATATATATTTGGTGTACTTTTATATTTCATGTACAGTGTATAATATATATTTAGTTTAAACTGATATTTTATTTACAGTATATAATATATATTTGGTGTACTTTGATAATTTATGTAGAGTATGTGATATATATTTTGTGTATTTTCATATTTTATGCACAGTGTATAATATATATTTGGTGTACTTTTATATTTTATGTACAGTATATAATATATATTTGGTGTACTTTTATATTTTATGTACAGTATATAATGTATATTTAGTTTAATTTGATATTTTTTGTACAGTATATAATATATATTTGCTGTACTTTGATATCTTATGTACAGTGTGTGATATGTATTTTGTGTATTTTCACATTTTATGTACAGTATATAATATATATTTGGTGTATTTTTATATTTTATGTACAGTATAAAATATGTATTTAGTGTAGTTTGATATTTTACGTACAGTATGTAAAATAAATTGGGTGTCATTTTATATTATGTGTACAGTATATAATTTATACTTGGTGTATTTTGATATTTTATGTACAGTATATAATATATATTTGGTGTACTTTGATATTTTATGTACATTATATAATATATATTTTGTATATTTTCATATTTTATGTACAGTATATAAGATATATTTCGTGTACTTTTATATTTTATGTATAGTATATAATATTTAGGGTAATTTGATATTTTATGTACAGTATGTAATATATATTTAGAGTGCTTTGATATTTTATGTACAGTATATAACACATATTTGGTGTACTTTAATATATTATGTACTGTATATAATACGTATTTTGTGTATTTTCACATTTTATGTACAGTATAAAATATATATTTGGTGTACTTTTATATTTTATGTACAGTGTATAATATATATTTAGTTTAAATTGATATTTTATTTACAGTATATAATACATATTTGGTGAACTTTGATAATTTATATACAGTATGTGATATATATTTTGTGTATTTTCATATTTTATGCACAGTGTATAATATATATTTGGTGTACTTTTATATTTTATGTACAGTATATAGTATGTATTTAGCGTAATTTGATATTTTATGTACAGTATATAATATATATTTGGTGTACTTTTATATTTTATGTACAGTATATAATATATATTTGGGGTATTTTGATATTTTATGTACAGTATATAATATATATGGTGTATTGTGATATTTAATGTACAGTATATAATACATATTTGGTGTACTGTGCTATTTTACGTGCAGTATATAATGTATACTTGGTGTACTTTGATATTTTATGTACACTATATAATATATATTCGGTGTATTTTGATATTTTATGTACAGTATGTGATATGTATTTTGTGTATTTTCATATTTTATGTATAGTATATAATATATATTTGGTGTAATTTTATATTTTATGTACAGTATATAATAAGTATTTAGTGTAATTTGATTTTTTATGTACAGTATATAATATATATTTAGTAAAATTTCATATTTTTTGTACAGTATATAATATATATCTGGTGAAATTTGATATCTTGTGTACAGTATATAATATACATTTGGTGCCCTTTGATATTTTATGCCAGGATATAATATATATTAGGGTTATTTTGATATTTTATATACGGTATATAATACGTATTTAGTGTACTTTTATACTTTATGTGCAGTATATAATATATACTTGGTGTTCTGTGATACAGTATGTACAGTATAAACTGTATATTTGGTGTACTTTGAAATTTTGTGTACAGTGTATAGTATATATTTGGTGTACTTTGATATTTTATGTACAGTATATATTATATATTTGGTGTACTTTGGTATTTTATGTACGGTTTATAAAATATATTTTGGGTATTTTGATATTTTATGTACAGTATATAATATATACGGTGTATTGTGATATTTTATGTACAGTATATTATATATATTTGGTGTACTGTGATAGTTTATGTGCAGTATTTAATGTATAATTGGTGTACTTTGATATTTTTTGTACAGTATATAATATATACTTGGTGTACTGTGATATTGTATGTACTCCCGTTGAGATCCGATTTTGGACCCCTCCGAGTGAGATAGGATGGGCTCACCACTTCTGGTCAGGCCGGCAGTGCCTCGCTGCAACACAGAATGAAACCATAAGTCTCAAGGCCTAGTGTCGGCTGTAAATTCACTGATGCATCAGCCGTGTGCCTCCCTCTTCCTTTGAAAGACAAGTGGCCTGCCCCGCTTGCAAAAGCCCTGGGGTTCCGGAAAGCCGACCGCGCTTTACAGGACACCTGCAAAGAAGAACAGAGGCGAATCCGAGGGGGAGACCATGCGACCACGCGTGGCACTGGCCAATCCCACAGCAGTTGCTGATAATGTGTGCCACCGGAGGCATACGGGGCGACGGCGAAGCAAAGGGTCGGGTCCAGGCATGTGCCGGTGGAAGGGGGAAACGGGTTACCTCTCCATCAATGCCAGGGAACATCGAAGAAGACCTCGGACCCGGGGCGTGGAGGGGCCGCCTGTGCCTGACCCAAGCCACGTTTTCAAATGCCTACCAGAGGAGCAAATAGGTTTCTGCAAAACTCGCGACACCCCCAATCCTCCACCGACCTGGTAGACCTGACGCAACTTTGGCTGGCACAAACCCACAGAGAGTGGGAAAGAAACACACAGAGACTGAGAGACAGAGGGAGAAGAGAGAATGGGAGGCACACACACAGACACACACACACACACACACACACAGAGTCATACAGCAGAGGCATTGAAACACACAGCCCCAGGCGACCCCTGAGGCGGCAGGGTTCTGCTCTGGAGGAGAACGACCCTCGGGTGAGAGAGAAGCCCAGGGGCACGCAGGCCGACCCGTCCTCGAGATCACGGACGGCGGCACGAGTTTTGGGGAGACTCACCCCAACCAACACCGTCCGTGCAGGCCTGAGGCTGGGATCCCGTGCTGCTTCCCCCGACTCTGCCTGGGGTTTCATCATCGTGGTCGGCCCTTTGCGACTCCTGGCATCCGCAAACGTTCCCTTCGACCCCGAGGAGAGATGAGGCCGGAGCCTCAGAGCCTCCACACCCAAGCACTGCCACGGAGGGCTCCTGCTCTGCCAAGCCTCGGGGACTGGTTTCTAAGACAACCGTGGGAACCACTGTGACGGGAGAAACCGCTGGCGCCTCGCGCATGCGCATTGGCTGAGCCGACTCGCGCTCCACTCCTGACAGATAGGCTGCGTCCCCTTTAAATGTTGCCACCGCCGCGCGGCGGCCGCGATGCTCCTGCTGCCGCCGCGGCGGCGGCTGGATCCTGGGTCCTGTTTGGGGCGGTGTGGGAGAGGGGGCCGCGGGTGTCTCGTCCTGTCCCAGGCCCAAACCCCCAGGGGTACTGTCCTCCGGACCTGCTTGAGCCGACTTCCACCGAGGGAGGGGGAGCTTCAGGACGCCTGCTGTGTTCTAACAACTCCCGTTGAGATCCGATTTTGGTCCCCTCCGAGTGAGATAGGATGGGCTCACCACTTCTGGTCAGGCCGGCAGGGCCTCGCTGCAACACAGAATGAAACCATAAGTCTCAAGGCCTAGTGTCAGCTGTAAATTCACTGATGCATCAGCCCTCTGCCTCCCTCCTCCTTTGAAAGACCAGTGGCCTGCCCCGCTTGCAAAAGCCTTGGGGTTCCGGAAAGCCGACCACCCTTTGCAGGACACCTGCAAAGAAGAACAGAGGCGAATCCGAGGGGGAGACCATGCGACCACGCGTGGCACTGGCCAGTCCCACAGCAGTTGCTGATAATGTGTGCCACCGGAGGCATACGGGGCGACGGCGAAACAAAGGGTCGGGTCCAGGCATGTGCCGGTGGAAGGGGGAAACGGGTTACCTCTCCATCAATGCCAGGGAAAATCAAAGAACACCGGGGACCCGGGGCGTGGAGGGGCCGCCTGTGCCTGACCCAAGCCACTTTTTCAAACGCCTACCAGAGGAGCAAATAGGTTTCTGCAAAACTCGCGACACCCCCAATCCTCCACCGACCTGGTAGCCCTGACGCAACTTCGGCTGGCACAAACCCACAGAGAGTGGGAAAGAAATACACAGAGACTGAGAGACAGAGAAGAGAGAATGGGAGGCACACACACACTCACACACACACACACACACACAGGGTCATACAGCAGAGGCATGGAAACACACAGCCCCAGGCGACCCCTGAGGTGGCAGGGTTCTGCTCTGGAGGAGGACGACCCTCGGGTGAGAGAGAAGCCCAGGGGCACGCAGGCTGACCCGTCCTCGAGATCACGGACGGCGGCACGACTTTTGGGGCGACTCACCCCAACCAACACCGACCGCGCAGGCCTGAGGCTGGGATCCCGTGCTGCTTCCCCCGACTCTGCCTGGGGTTTCATCATCATGGTCGGCCGTTTGCGTCTCCTGGCATCCGCAAACGTTCCCTTCGACCCCGAGGAGAGATGAGGCCGGAGCCTCAGAGCCTCCACACCCAAGCACTGCCACGGAGGGCTCCTGCTCTGCCAAGCCTCGGGGACTGGTTTCTAAGACAACCGTGGGAACCACGGTGACCGCAGAAACCGTTGGCGCCGCGCGCATGCGCATTGGCTGAGCCGACTCGCGCTCCACTCCTGACAGACAGGCTGCGTCCCCTTTAAATGTATTTGGTGTACTTTGATATTTTATGTACAGTATATAATATATATTTTGTATATTTTCATGTTTCATGTACAGTATATAATATATATTTGGTGTACTTTTATATTTTATGTACAGTATATAATGTATATTTAGTTTAATTTGATATTTTTTGTACAGTATATAATATATATTTGCTGTACTTTGATATCTTATGTACAGTGTGTGATATGTATTTTGTGTATTTTCACATGTTATGTACAGTATATAATATATATTTGGTGTATTTTTATATTTTATGTACAGTATAAAATATGTATTTAGTGTAGTTTGATATTTTATGGACAGTATGTAAAATAAATTGGGTGTCATTTTATATTATATGTACAGTATATAATTTATACTTGGTGTATTTTGATATTTTATGAACAGTATATAATATATATTTGGTGTACTTTGATATTTTATTTACATTATATAATATATATTGTGTATATTTTCATATTTTATGTACAGTATATAAGATATATTTCGTGTACTTTTATATTTTATGTACAGTATATAATATTTAGTGTAATTTGATATTTTATGTACAGTATGTAATATATATTTAGAGTGCTTTGATATTTTATGTACAGTATATAATACGTATTTGTTGTACTTTCATATATTATGTACTGTATATAATACGTATTTTGTGTATTTTCACATTTTATGTACAGTATAAAATATATATTTGGTGTAGTTTTATATTTTATGTTCAGTGTATAATATATATTTAGTTTAAATTGATATTTTATTTACAGTATATAATATATATTTGGTGTACTTTGATAATTTATGTAGAGTATGTGATATATGTTTTGTGTATTTTCATATTTTATGCACAGTGTATAATATATATTTGGTGTTCTTTTATATTTTATGTACAGTATATAATATATATTTGGTGTACTTTTATATTTTATGTACAGTATATAATGTATATTTAGTTTAATTTGATATTTTTTGTACAGTATATAATATATATTTGCTGTACTTTGATATCTTATGTACAGTGTGTGATATGTATTTTGTGTATTTTCACATTTTATGTACAGTATATAATATATATTTGGTGTATTTTTATATTTTATGTACAGTATAAAATATGTATTTAGTGTAGTTTGATATTTTATGTACAGTATGTAAAATAAAATGGGTGTCATTTTATATTATGTGTACAGTATATAATTTATACTTGGTGTATTTTGATATTTTATGTACAGTATATAATATATATTTGGTGTACTTTGATATTTTATGTACATAATATAATATATATTTTGTATATTTTCATATTTTATGTACAGTATATAAGATATATTTCGTGTACTTTTACATTTTATGTATAGTATATAATATTTAGGGTAATTTGATATTTTATGTACAGTATGTAATATATATTTAGAGTGCTTTGATATTTTATGTACAGTATATAATACGTATTTGGTGTACTTTCATATATTATGTACTGTATATAATACGTATTTTGTGTATTTTCACATTTTATGTACAGTATAAAATATATATTTGGTGTACTTTTATATTTTATGTACAGTGTATAATATATATTTAGTTTAAATTGATATTTTATTTACAGTATATAATATATATTTGGTGAACTTTGATAATTTATGTAGAGTATGTGATATATATTTTGTGTATTTTCATATTTTATGCACAGTGTATAATATATATTTGGTGTACTTTTATATTTTATGTACAGTATATAGTATGTATTTAGCATAATTTGATATTTTATGTACAGTATATAATATATATTTGGTGTAGTTTTATATTTTATGTACAGTGTATAGTATATATTTGGGGTATTTTGATATTTTATGTGCAGTATATAATATATATGGTGTATTGTGATATTTTATGTACAGTATATAATACATATTTGGTGTACTGTGCTATTTTACGTGCAGTATATAATGTATAGTTGGTGTACTTTGATATTTTATGTACAGTATATAATATATATTCGGTTTATTTTGATATTTTATGTACAGTATGAGATATGTATTTTGTGTATTTTCATATTTTATGTATAGTATATAATATATATTTGGTGTAATTTTATATTTTATGTACAGTATATAATAAGTATTTAGTGTAATTTGATATTTTATGTACAGTATATAATATATATTTAGTATAATTTCATATTTTTTGTACAGTATATAATATATATCTGGTGAAATTTGATATCTTATGTACAGTACATAACATACATTTGGTGCCCTTTGATATTTTATGCCAGGATATAATATATGTTAGGGTTATTTTGATATTTTATGTACGGTATATAATATATATTTAGTGTACTTTTATATTTTATGTGCAGTATATAATATATACTTGGTGTTCTGTGATATAGTATGTTCAGTATAAAATGTATATTTGGTGTACTTTGATATTTTATGTACAGTATATATTATATATTTGGTGTACTTTGGCATTTTATGTACGGTTTATAATATATATTTGGGGTATTTTGATATTTTATGTACAGTATATAATATATACGGTGTATTGTGATATTTTATGTACAGTATATTATATATATTTGGTGTACTGTGATAGTTTATGTGCAGTATTTAATGTATAATTGGTGTACTTTGATATTTTATGTACAGTATATAATATATACTTGGTGTACTGTGATATTGTATGTACTCCCGTTGAGATCCGATTTTGGACCCCTCCGAGTGAGATAGGATGGGCTCACCACTTCTGGTCAGGCCGGCAGTGCCTCGCTGCAACACAGAATGAAACCATAAGTCTCAAGGCCTAGTGTCGGCTGTAAATTCACTGATGCATCAGCCGTGTGCCTCCCTCTTCCTTTGAAAGACAAGTGGCCTGCCCCGCTTGCAAAAGCCCTGGGGTTCCGGAAAGCCGACCGCGCTTTACAGGACACCTGCAAAGAAGAACAGAGGCGAATCCGAGGGGGAGACCATGCGACCACGCGTGGCACTGGCCAGTCCCACAGCAGTTGCTGATAATGTGTGCCACCGGAGGCATACGGGGCGACGGCGAAGCCAAGGGGCGGGTCCAGGCATGTGCTGGTGGAAGGGGGAAACGGGTTACCTCTCCATCAATGCCAGGGAAAATCGAAGAACACCTGGGACCCGGGGCGTGGAGGGGCCGCCTGTGCCTGACCCAAGCCACGTTTTCAAACGCCTACCAGAGGAGCAAATAGGTTTCTGCAAAACTCGCGACACCCCCAATCCTCCACCGACCTGGTAGCCCTGACGCAACTTTGGCTGGCACAAACCCACAGAGAGTGGGAAAGAAACACACAGAGACTGAGAGACAGAGGGAGAAGAGAGAATGGGAGGCACACACACAGACACACACACACACACACACAGAGTGATACAGCAGAGGCATTGAAACACACAGCCCCAGGCGACCCCTGAGGCGGCAGGGTTCTGCTCTGGAGGAGAACGACCCTCGGGTGAGAGAGAAGCCCAGGGGCACGCAGGCCGACCCGTCCTCGAGATCACGGACGGCGGCACGAGTTTTGGGGAGACTCACCCCAACCAACACCGTCCGTGCAGGCCTGAGGCTGGGATCCCGTGCTGCTTCCCCCGACTCTGCCTGGGGTTTCATCATCGTGGTCGGCCCTTTGCGACTCCTGGCATCCGCAAACGTTCCCTTCGACCCCGAGGAGAGATGAGGCCGGAGCCTCAGAGCCTCCACACCCAAGCACTGCCACGGAGGGCTCCTGCTCTGCCAAGCCTCGGGGACTGGTTTCTAAGACAACCGTGGGAACCACTGTGACGGGAGAAACCGCTGGCGCCTCGCGCATGCGCATTGGCTGAGCCGACTCGCGCTCCACTCCTGACAGATAGGCTGCGTCCGCTTTAAATGTTGCCACCGCCGCGCGACGGCCGCGATGCTCCTGCTGCCGCCGCGGCGGCGGCTGGATCCTGGGTCCTGTTTGGGGCGGTGTGGGAGAGGGGGCCGCGGGTGTCTCGTCCTGTCCCAGGCCCAAACCCCCAGGGGTACTGTCCTCCGGACCTGCTTGAGCCGACTTCCACCGAGGGAGGGGGAGCTTCAGGACGCCTGCTGTGTTCTCCCAACTCCCGTTGAGATCCGATTTTGGTCCCCTCCGAGTGAGATAGGATGGGCTCACCACTTCTGGTCAGGCCGGCAGGGCCTCGCTGCAACACAGAATGAAACCATAAGTCTCAAGGCCTAGTGTCAGCTGTAAATTCACTGATGCATCAGCCCTCTGCCTCCCTCCTCCTTTGAAAGACCAGTGGCCTGCCCCGCTTGCAAAAGCCTTGGGTTTCCGGAAAGCCGACCGCCCTTTACAGGACACCTGCAAAGAAGAACAGAGGCGAATCCGAGGGGGAGACCATGCGACCACGCGTGGCACTGGCCAGTCCCACAGCAGTTGCTGATAATGTGTGCCACCGGAGGCATACGGCGCGACGGCGAAACAAAGGGTCGGGTCCAGGCATGTGCCGGTGGAAGGGGGAAACGGGTTACCTCTCCATCAATGCCAGGGAAAATCAAAGAACACCGGGGACCCGGGGCGTGGAGGGGCCGCCTGTGCCTGACCCAAGCCACTTTTTCAAACGCCTACCAGAGGAGCAAATAGGTTTCTGCAAAACTCGCGACACCCCCAATCCTCCACCGACCTGGTAGCCCTGACGCAACTTCGGCTGGCACAAACCCACAGAGAGTGGGAAAGAAATACACAGAGACTGAGAGACAGAGAGAGAAGAGAGAATGGGGGCACACACACAGACACACACACACACACACACAGGGTCATACAGCAGAGGCATGGAAACACACAGCCCCAGGCGACCCCTGAGGCGGCAGGGTTCTGCTCTGGAGGAGAACGACCCTCGGGTGAGAGAGAAGCCCAGGGGCACGCAGGCTGACCCGTCCTCGAGATCACGGACGGCGGCACGACTTTTGGGGCGACTCACCCCAACCAACACCGTCCGTGCAGGCCTGAGGCTGGGATCCCGTGCTGCTTCCCCCGACTCTGCCTGGGGTTTCATCATCATGGTCGGCCCTTTGCGTCTCCTGGCATCCGCAAACGTTCCCTTCGACCCCGAGGAGAGATGAGGCCGGAGCCTCAGAGCCTCCACACCCAAGCACTGCCACGGAGGGCTCCTGCTCTGCCAAGCCTCGGGGACTGGTTTCTAAGACAACCGTGGGAACCACGGTGACCGCAGAAACCGTTGGCGCCTCGCGCATGCGCATTGGCTGAGCCGACTCGCGCTCCACTCCTGACAGACAGGCTGCGTCCCCTTTAAATGTATTTGGTGTACTTTGATATTTTATGTACAGTATATAATACGCATTTTGTGTATTTTCACATTTTCGGTACAGTATATAATATATATTTGGTGTACTTTTATATTTTATGTATGGTATATAATATTTATTTAGTGTAATTTCATATTTTATATACAGTACATAATATATATTTGGCGTGCTTTGGTATTTTATGTACAGCATATAATATATATTTGGTGTACTTTTATATTTTATGTACAGTATATAATACGTATTTTGTGTATTTTCACATTTTAGGTACAGTATATAATATATATTTGGTGTACTTTTATATTTTATGTACAGTATATAATGTATATCTAGTTTAATTTGATATTTTCTGTACAGTATATAATATATATTTGCTGTACTTTGATATCTTATGTACAGTGTGTGATATGTATTTTGTGTATTTTCACATGTTATGTACAGTATATAATATATATTTGGTGTATTTTTATATTTTATGTACAGTATAAAATATGTATTTAGTGTAGTTTGATATTTTATGGACAGTATGTAAAATAAATTGGGTGTCATTTTATATTATATGTACAGTATATAATTTATACTTGGTGTATTTTGATATTTTATGAACAGTATATAATATATATTTGGTGTACTTTGATATTTTATTTACATTATATAATATATATTGTGTATATTTTCATATTTTATGTACAGTATATAAGATATATTTCGTGTACTTTTATATTTTATGTACAGTATATAATATTTAGTGTAATTTGATATTTTATGTACAGTATGTAATATATATTTAGAGTGCTTTGATATTTTATGTACAGTATATAATACGTATTTGTTGTACTTTCATATATTATGTACTGTATATAATACGTATTTTGTGTATTTTCACATTTTATGTACAGTATAAAATATATATTTGGTGTAGTTTTATATTTTATGTTCAGTGTATAATATATATTTAGTTTAAATTGATATTTTATTTACAGTATATAATATATATTTGGTGTACTTTGATAATTTATGTAGAGTATGTGATATATGTTTTGTGTATTTTCATATTTTATGCACAGTGTATAATATATATTTGGTGTTCTTTTATATTTTATGTACAGTATATAATATATATTTGGTGTACTTTTATATTTTATGTACAGTATATAATGTATATTTAGTTTAATTTGATATTTTTTGTACAGTATATAATATATATTTGCTGTACTTTGATATCTTATGTACAGTGTGTGATATGTATTTTGTGTATTTTCACATTTTATGTACAGTATATAATATATATTTGGTGTATTTTTATATTTTATGTACAGTATAAAATATGTATTTAGTGTAGTTTGATATTTTATGTACAGTATGTAAAATAAAATGGGTGTCATTTTATATTATGTGTACAGTATATAATTTATACTTGGTGTATTTTGATATTTTATGTACAGTATATAATATATATTTGGTGTACTTTGATATTTTATGTACATAATATAATATATATTTTGTATATTTTCATATTTTATGTACAGTATATAAGATATATTTCGCGTACTTTTACATTTTATGTATAGTATATAATATTTAGGGTAATTTGATATTTTATGTACAGTATGTAATATATATTTAGAGTGCTTTGATATTTTATGTACAGTATATAATACGTATTTGGTGTACTTTCATATATTATGTACTGTATATAATACGTATTTTGTGTATTTTCACATTTTATGTACAGTATAAAATATATATTTGGTGTACTTTTATATTTTATGTACAGTGTATAATATATATTTAGTTTAAATTGATATTTTATTTACAGTATATAATATATATTTGGTGAACTTTGATAATTTATGTAGAGTATGTGATATATATTTTGTGTATTTTCATATTTTATGCACAGTGTATAATATATATTTGGTGTACTTTTATATTTTATGTACAGTATATAGTATGTATTTAGCATAATTTGATATTTTATGTACAGTATATAATATATATTTGGTGTAGTTTTATATTTTATGTACAGTGTATAGTATATATTTGGGGTATTTTGATATTTTATGTGCAGTATATAATATATATGGTGTATTGTGATATTTTATGTACAGTATATAATACATATTTGGTGTACTGTGCTATTTTACGTGCAGTATATAATGTATAGTTGGTGTACTTTGATATTTTATGTACAGTATATAATATATATTCGGTTTATTTTGATATTTTATGTACAGTATGAGATATGTATTTTGTGTATTTTCATATTTTATGTATAGTATATAATATATATTTGGTGTAATTTTATATTTTATGTACAGTATATAATAAGTATTTAGTGTAATTTGATATTTTATGTACAGTATATAATATATATTTAGTATAATTTCATATTTTTTGTACAGTATATAATATATATCTGGTGAAATTTGATATCTTATGTACAGTATATAACATACATTTGGTGCCCTTTGATATTTTATGCCAGGATATAATATATGTTAGGGTTATTTTGATATTTTATGTACGGTATATAATATATATTTAGTGTACTTTTATATTTTATGTGCAGTATATAATATATACTTGGTGTTCTGTGATATAGTATGTTCAGTATAAAATGTATATTTGGTGTACTTTGATATTTTATGTACAGTATATATTATATATTTGGTGTACTTTGGCATTTTATGTACGGTTTATAATATATATTTGGGGTATTTTGATATTTTATGTACAGTATATAATATATACGGTGTATTGTGATATTTTATGTACAGTATATTATATATATTTGGTGTACTGTGATAGTTTATGTGCAGTATTTAATGTATAATTGGTGTACTTTGATATTTTATGTACAGTATATAATATATACTTGGTGTACTGTGATATTGTATGTACTCCCGTTGAGATCCGATTTTGGACCCCTCCGAGTGAGATAGGATGGGCTCACCACTTCTGGTCAGGCCGGCAGTGCCTCGCTGCAACACAGAATGAAACCATAAGTCTCAAGGCCTAGTGTCGGCTGTAAATTCACTGATGCATCAGCCGTGTGCCTCCCTCTTCCTTTGAAAGACAAGTGGCCTGCCCCGCTTGCAAAAGCCCTGGGGTTCCGGAAAGCCGACCGCGCTTTACAGGACACCTGCAAAGAAGAACAGAGGCGAATCCGAGGGGGAGACCATGCGACCACGCGTGGCACTGGCCAGTCCCACAGCAGTTGCTGATAATGTGTGCCACCGGAGGCATACGGGGCGACGGCGAAGCCAAGGGGCGGGTCCAGGCATGTGCTGGTGGAAGGGGGAAACGGGTTACCTCTCCATCAATGCCAGGGAAAATCGAAGAACACCTGGGACCCGGGGCGTGGAGGGGCCGCCTGTGCCTGACCCAAGCCACGTTTTCAAACGCCTACCAGAGGAGCAAATAGGTTTCTGCAAAACTCGCGACACCCCCAATCCTCCACCGACCTGGTAGCCCTGACGCAACTTTGGCTGGCACAAACCCACAGAGAGTGGGAAAGAAACACACAGAGACTGAGAGACAGAGGGAGAAGAGAGAATGGGAGGCACACACACAGACACACACACACACACACACACAGAGTGATACAGCAGAGGCATTGAAACACACAGCCCCAGGCGACCCCTGAGGCGGCAGGGTTCTGCTCTGGAGGAGAACGACCCTCGGGTGAGAGAGAAGCCCAGGGGCACGCGGGCCGACCCGTCCTCGAGATCACGGACGGCGGCACGAGTTTTGGGGAGACTCACCCCAACCAACACCGTCCGTGCAGGCCTGAGGCTGGGATCCCGTGCTGCTTCCCCCGACTCTGCCTGGGGTTTCATCATCGTGGTCGGCCCTTTGCGACTCCTGGCATCCGCAAACGTTCCCTTCGACCCCGAGGAGAGATGAGGCCGGAGCCTCAGAGCCTCCACACCCAAGCACTGCCACGGAGGGCTCCTGCTCTGCCAAGCCTCGGGGACTGGTTTCTAAGACAACCGTGGGAACCACTGTGACGGGAGAAACCGCTGGCGCCTCGCGCATGCGCATTGGCTGAGCCGACTCGCGCTCCACTCCTGACAGATAGGCTGCGTCCCCTTTAAATGTTGCCACCGCCGCGCGGCGGCCGCGATGCTCCTGCTGCCGCCGCGGCGGCGGCTGGATCCTGGGTCCTGTTTGGGGCGGTGTGGGAGAGGGGGCCGTGGGTGTCTCGTCCTGTCCCAGGCCCAAACCCCCAGGGGTACTGTCCTCCGTACCTGCTTGAGCCGACTTCCACCGAGGGAGGGGTGCTTCAGGACGCCTGCTGTGTTCTCCCAACTCCCGTTGAGATCCGATTTTGGTCCCCTCCGAGTGAGATAGGATGGGCTCACCACTTCTGGTCAGGCCGGCAGGGCCTCGCTGCAACACAGAATGAAACCATAAGTCTCAAGGCCTAGTGTCAGCTGTAAATTCACTGATGCATCAGCCCTCTGCCTCCCTCCTCCTTTGAAAGACCAGTGGCCTGCCCCGCTTGCAAAAGCCTTGGGTTTCCGGAAAGCCGACCGCGCTTTACTGGACACCTGCAAAGAAGAACAGAGGCGAATCCGAGGGGGAGACCATGCGACCACGCGTGGCACTGGCCAGTCCCACAGCAGTTGCTGATAATGTGTGCCACCGGAGGCATACGGGGCGACGGCGAAACAAAGGGTCGGGTCCAGGCATGTGCCGGTGGAAGGGGGAAACGGGTTACCTCTCCATCAATGCCAGGGAAAATCAAAGAACACCGGGGACCCGGGGCGTGGAGGGGCCGCCTGTGCCTGACCCAAGCCACTTTTTCAAACGCCTACCAGAGGAGCAAATAGGTTTCTGCAAAACTCGCGACACCCCCAATCCTCCACCGACCTGGTAGCCCTGACGCAACTTCGGCTGGCACAAACCCACAGAGAGTGGGAAAGAAATACACAGAGACTGAGAGACAGAGAGAGAAGAGAGAATGGGAGGCACACACACAGACACACACACACACACACACACAGGGTCATACAGCAGAGGCATGGAAACACACAGCCCCAGGCGACCCCTGAGGTGGCAGGGTTCTGCTCTGGAGGAGAACGACCCTCGGGTGAGAGAGAAGCCCAGGGGCACGCAGGCTGACCCGTCCTCGAGATCACGGACGGCGGCACGACTTTTGGGGCGACTCACCCCAACCAACACCGTCCGTGCAGGCCTGAGGCTGGGATCCCGTGCTGCTTCCCCCGACTCTGCCTGGGGTTTCATCATCATGGTCGGCCCTTTGCGTCTCCTGGCATCCGCAAACGTTCCCTTCGACCCCGAGGAGAGATGAGGCCGGAGCCTCAGAGCCTCCACACCCAAGCACTGCCACGGAGGGCTCCTGCTCTGCCAAGCCTCGGGGACTGGTTTCTAAGACAACCGTGGGAACCACGGTGACCGCAGAAACCGTTGGCGCCTCGCGCATGCGCATTGGCTGAGCCGACTCGCGCTCCACTCCTGACAGACAGGCTGCGTCCCCTTTAAATGTATTTGGTGTACTTTGATATTTTATGTACAGTATATAATACGTATTTTGTGTATTTTCACATTTTCGGTACAGTATATAATATATATTTGGTGTACTTTTATATTTTATGTATGGTATATAATATTTATTTAGTGTAATTTCATATTTTATATACAGTACATAATATATATTTGGTGTGCTTTGGTATTTTATGTACAGCATATAATATATATTTGGTGTACTTTTATATTTTATGTACAGTATATAATACGTATTTTGTGTATTTTCACATTTTAGGTACAGTATATAATATATATTTGGTGTACTTTTATATTTTATGTACAGTATATAATGTATATCTAGTTTAATTTGATATTTTCTGTACAGTATATAATATATATTTGCTGTACTTTGATATCTTATGTACAGTGTGTGATATGTATTTTGTGTATTTTCACATGTTATGTACAGTATATAATATATATTTGGTGTATTTTTATATTTTATGTACAGTATAAAATATGTATTTAGTGTAGTTTGATATTTTATGGACAGTATGTAAAATAAATTGGGTGTCATTTTATATTATATGTACAGTATATAATTTATACTTGGTGTATTTTGATATTTTATGAACAGTATATAATATATATTTGGTGTACTTTGATATTTTATTTACATTATATAATATATATTGTGTATATTTTCATATTTTATGTACAGTATATAAGATATATTTCGTGTACTTTTATATTTTATGTGCAGTATATAATATATACTTGGTGTTCTGTGATATAGTATGTTCAGTATAAAATGTATATTTGGTGTACTTTGATATTTTGTGTACAGTATATAGTATATATTTGGTGTACTTTGATATTTTATGTACAGTATATATTATATATTTGGTGTACTTTGGCATTTTATGTACGGTTTATAATATATATTTGGGGTATTTTGATATTTTATGTACAGTATATAATATATACGGTGTATTGTGATATTTTATGTACAGTATATTATATATATTTGGTGTACTGTGATAGTTTATGTGCAGTATTTAATGTATAATTGGTGTACTTTGATATTTTATGTACAGTATATAATATATACTTGGTGTACTGTGATATTGTATGTACTCCCGTTGAGATCCGATTTTGGACCCCTCCGAGTGAGATAGGATGGGCTCACCACTTCTGGTCAGGCCGGCAGTGCCTCGCTGCAACACAGAATGAAACCATAAGTCTCAAGGCCTAGTGTCGGCTGTAAATTCACTGATGCATCAGCCGTGTGCCTCCCTCTTCCTTTGAAAGACAAGTGGCCTGCCCCGCTTGCAAAAGCCCTGGGGTTCCGGAAAGCCGACCGCGCTTCACAGGACACCTGCAAAGAAGAACAGAGGCGAATCCGAGGGGGAGACCATGCGACCACGCGTGGCACTGGCCAGTCCCACAGCAGTTGCTGATAATGTGTGCCACCGGAGGCATACGGGGCGACGGCGAAGCCAAGGGGCGGGTCCAGGCATGTGCTGGTGGAAGGGGGAAACGGGTTACCTCTCCATCAATGCCAGGGAAAATCGAAGAACACCTGGGACCCGGGGCGTGGAGGGGCCGCCTGTGCCTGACCCAAGCCACGTTTTCAAACGCCTACCAGAGGAGCAAATAGGTTTCTGCAAAACTCGCGACACCCCCAATCCTCCACCGACCTGGTAGCCCTGACGCAACTTTGGCTGGCACAAACCCACAGAGAGTGGGAAAGAAACACACAGAGACTGAGAGACAGAGGGAGAAGAGAGAATGGGAGGCACACACACAGACACACACACACACACACACACACAGAGTCATACAGCAGAGGCATTGAAACACACAGCCCCAGGCGACCCCTGAGGCGGCAGGGTTCTGCTCTGGAGGAGAACGACCCTCGGGTGAGAGAGAAGCCCAGGGGCACGCGGGCCGACCCGTCCTCGAGATCACGGACGGCGGCACGAGTTTTGGGGAGACTCACCCCAACCAACACCGTCCGTGCAGGCCTGAGGCTGGGATCCCGTGCTGCTTCCCCCGACTCTGCCTGGGGTTTCATCACCGTGGTCGGCCCTTTGCGACTCCTGGCATCCGCAAACGTTCCCTTCGACCCCGAGGAGAGATGAGGCCGGAGCCTCAGAGCCTCCACACCCAAGCACTGCCACGGAGGGCTCCTGCTCTGCCAAGCCTCGGGGACTGGTTTCTAAGACAACCGTGGGAACCACTGTGACGGGAGAAACCGCTGGCGCCTCGCGCATGCGCATTGGCTGAGCCGACTCGCGCTCCACTCCTGACAGACAGGCTGCGTCCCCTTTAAATGTATTTGGTGTACTTTGATATTTTATGTACAGTATATAATACGTATTTTGTGTATTTTCACATTTTCGGTACAGTATATAATATATATTTGGTGTACTTTTATATTTTATGTATGGTATATAATATTTATTTAGTGTAATTTCATATCTTATATACAGTACATAATATATATTTGGCGTGCTTTGGTATTTTATGTACAGCATATAATATATATTTGGTGTACTTTTATATTTTATGTACAGTATATAATACGTATTTTGTGTATTTTCACATTTTAGGTACAGTATATAATATATATTTGGTGTACTTTTATATTTTATGTACAGTATATAATGTATATCTAGTTTAATTTGATATTTTCTGTACAGTATATAATATATATTTGCTGTACTTTGATATCTTATGTACAGTGTGTGATATGTATTTTGTGTATTTTCACATGTTATGTACAGTATATAATATATATTTGGTGTATTTTTATATTTTATGTACAGTATAAAATATGTATTTAGTGTAGTTTGATATTTTATGGACAGTATGTAAAATAAATTGGGTGTCATTTTATATTATATGTACAGTATATAATTTATACTTGGTGTATTTTGATATTTTATGAACAGTATATAATATATATTTGGTGTACTTTGATATTTTATTTACATTATATAATATATATTGTGTATATTTTCATATTTTATGTACAGTATATAAGATATATTTCGTGTACTTTTATATTTTATGTACAGTATATAATATTTAGGGTAATTTGATATTTTATGTACAGTATGTAATATATATTTAGAGTGCTTTGATATTTTATGTACAGTATATAATACGTATTTGTTGTACTTTCATATATTATGTACTGTATATAATACGTATTTTGTGTATTTTCACATATTATGTACAGTATAAAATATATATTTGGTGTAGTTTTATATTTTATGTTCAGTGTATAATATATATTTAGTTTAAATTGATATTTTATTTACAGTATATAATATATATTTGGTGAACTTTGATAATTTATGTAGAGTATGTGATATATATTTTGTGTATTTTCATATTTTATGCACAGTGTATAATATATATTTGGTGTACTTTTATATTTTATGTACAGTATATAGTATGTATTTAGCGTAATTTGATATTTTATGTACAGTATATAATATATATTTGGTGTAGTTTTATATTTTATGTACAGTGTATAGTATATATTTGGGGTATTTTGATATTTTATGTACAGTATATAATATATATGGTGTATTGTGATATTTTATGTACAGTATATAATACATATTTGGTGTACTGTGCTATTTTACGTGCAGTATATAATGTATAGTTGGTGTACTTTGATATTTTATGTACAGTATATAATATATATTCGGTTTATTTTGATATTTTATGTACAGTATGAGATATGTATTTTGTGTATTTTCATATTTTATGTATAGTATATAATATATATTTGGTGTAATTTTATATTTTATGTACAGTATATAATAAGTATTTAGTGTAATTTGATATTTTATGTACAGTATATAATATATATTTAGTATAATTTCATATTTTTTGTACAGTATATAATATATATCTGGTGAAATTTGATATCTTATGTACAGTACATAACATACATTTGGTGCCCTTTGATATTTTATGCCAGGATATAATATATGTTAGGGTTATTTTGATATTTTATGTACGGTATATAATATATATTTAGTGTACTTTTATATTTTATGTGCAGTATATAATATATACTTGGTGTTCTGTGATATAGTATGTTCAGTATAAAATGTATATTTGGTGTACTTTGATATTTTGTGTACAGTATATAGTATATATTTGGTGTACTTTGATATTTTATGTACAGTATATATTATATATTTGGTGTACTTTGGCATTTTATGTACGGTTTATAATATATATTTGGGGTATTTTGATATTTTATGTACAGTATATAATATATACGGTGTATTGTGATATTTTATGTACAGTATATTATATATATTTGGTGTACTGTGATAGTTTATGTGCAGTATTTAATGTATAATTGGTGTACTTTGATATTTTATGTACAGTATATAATATATACTTGGTGTACTGTGATATTGTATGTACTCCCGTTGAGATCCGATTTTGGACCCCTCCGAGTGAGATAGGATGGGCTCACCACTTCTGGTCAGGCCGGCAGTGCCTCGCTGCAACACAGAATGAAACCATAAGTCTCAAGGCCTAGTGTCGGCTGTAAATTCACTGATGCATCAGCCGTGTGCCTCCCTCTTCCTTTGAAAGACAAGTGGCCTGCCCCGCTTGCAAAAGCCCTGGGGTTCCGGAAAGCCGACCGCGCTTCACAGGACACCTGCAAAGAAGAACAGAGGCGAATCCGAGGGGGAGACCATGCGACCACGCGTGGCACTGGCCAGTCCCACAGCAGTTGCTGATAATGTGTGCCACCGGAGGCATACGGGGCGACGGCGAAGCCAAGGGGCGGGTCCAGGCATGTGCTGGTGGAAGGGGGAAACGGGTTACCTCTCCATCAATGCCAGGGAAAATCGAAGAACACCTGGGACCCGGGGCGTGGAGGGGCCGCCTGTGCCTGACCCAAGCCACGTTTTCAAACGCCTACCAGAGGAGCAAATAGGTTTCTGCAAAACTCGCGACACCCCCAATCCTCCACCGACCTGGTAGCCCTGACGCAACTTTGGCTGGCACAAACCCACAGAGAGTGGGAAAGAAACACACAGAGACTGAGAGACAGAGGGAGAAGAGAGAATGGGAGGCACACACACAGACACACACACACACACACACACACAGAGTCATACAGCAGAGGCATTGAAACACACAGCCCCAGGCGACCCCTGAGGCGGCAGGGTTCTGCTCTGGAGGAGAACGACCCTCGGGTGAGAGAGAAGCCCAGGGGCACGCGGGCCGACCCGTCCTCGAGATCACGGACGGCGGCACGAGTTTTGGGGAGACTCACCCCAACCAACACCGTCCGTGCAGGCCTGAGGCTGGGATCCCGTGCTGCTTCCCCCGACTCTGCCTGGGGTTTCATCATCGTGGTCGGCCCTTTGCGACTCCTGGCATCCGCAAACGTTCCCTTCGACCCCGAGGAGAGATGAGGCCGGAGCCTCAGAGCCTCCACACCCAAGCACTGCCACGGAGGGCTCCTGCTCTGCCAAGCCTCGGGGACTGGTTTCTAAGACAACCGTGGGAACCACTGTGACGGGAGAAACCGCTGGCGCCTCGCGCATGCGCATTGGCTGAGCCGACTCGCGCTCCACTCCTGACAGATAGGCTGCGTCCCCTTTAAATGTTGCCACCGCCGCGCGGCGGCCGCGATGCTCCTGCTGCCGCCGCGGCGGCGGCTGGATCCTGGGTCCTGTTTGGGGCGGTGTGGGAGAGGGGGCCGCGGGTGTCTCGTCCTGTCCCAGGCCCAAACCCCCAGGGGTACTGTCCTCCGTACCTGCTTGAGCCGACTTCCACCGAGGGAGGGGTGCTTCAGGACGCCTGCTGTGTTCTCCCAACTCCCGTTGAGATCCGATTTTGGTCCCCTCCGAGTGAGATAGGATGGGCTCACCACTTCTGGTCAGGCCGGCAGGGCCTCGCTGCAACACAGAATGAAACCATAAGTCTCAAGGCCTAGTGTCAGCTGTAAATTCACTGATGCATCAGCCCTCTGCCTCCCTCCTCCTTTGAAAGACCAGTGGCCTGCCCCGCTTGCAAAAGCCTTGGGTTTCCGGAAAGCCGACCGCGCTTTACTGGACACCTGCAAAGAAGAACAGAGGCGAATCCGAGGGGGAGACCATGCGACCACGCGTGGCACTGGCCAGTCCCACAGCAGTTGCTGATAATGTGTGCCACCGGAGGCATACGGGGCGACGGCGAAACAAAGGGTCGGGTCCAGGCATGTGCCGGTGGAAGGGGGAAACGGGTTACCTCTCCATCAATGCCAGGGAAAATCAAAGAACACCGGGGACCCGGGGCGTGGAGGGGCCGCCTGTGCCTGACCCAAGCCACTTTTTCAAACGCCTACCAGAGGAGCAAATAGGTTTCTGCAAAACTCGCGACACCCCCAATCCTCCACCGACCTGGTAGCCCTGACGCAACTTCGGCTGGCACAAACCCACAGAGAGTGGGAAAGAAATACACAGAGACTGAGAGACAGAGAGAGAAGAGAGAATGGGAGGCACACACACAGACACACACACACACAGGGTCATACAGCAGAGGCATTGAAACACACAGCCCCAGGCGACCCCTGAGGTGGCAGGGTTCTGCTCTGGAGGAGAACGACCCTCGGGTGAGAGAGAAGCCCAGGGGCACGCAGGCTGACCCGTCCTCGAGATCACGGACGGCGGCACGACTTTTGGGGCGACTCACCCCAACCAACACCGTCCGTGCAGGCCTGAGGCTGGGATCCCGTGCTGCTTCCCCCGACTCTGCCTGGGGTTTCATCATCATGGTCGGCCCTTTGCGTCTCCTGGCATCCGCAAACGTTCCCTTCGACCCCGAGGAGAGATGAGGCCGGAGCCTCAGAGCCTCCACACCCAAGCACTGCCACGGAGGGCTCCTGCTCTGCCAAGCCTCGGGGACTGGTTTCTAAGACAACCGTGGGAACCACGGTGACCGCAGAAACCGTTGGCGCCTCGCGCATGCGCATTGGCTGAGCCGACTCGCGCTCCACTCCTGACAGACAGGCTGCGTCCCCTTTAAATGTATTTGGTGTACTTTGATATTTTATGTACAGTATATAATACGCATTTTGTGTATTTTCACATTTTCGGTACAGTATATAATATATATTTGGTGTACTTTTATATTTTATGTATGGTATATAATATTTATTTAGTGTAATTTCATATTTTATATACAGTACATAATATATATTTGGCGTGCTTTGGTATTTTATGTACAGCATATAATATATATTTGGTGTACTTTTATATTTTATGTACAGTATATAATACGTATTTTGTGTATTTTCACATTTTAGGTACAGTATATAATATATATTTGGTGTACTTTTATATTTTATGTACAGTATATAATGTATATCTAGTTTAATTTGATATTTTCTGTACAGTATATAATATATATTTGCTGTACTTTGATATCTTATGTACAGTGTGTGATATGTATTTTGTGTATTTTCACATGTTATGTACAGTATATAATATATATTTGGTGTATTTTTATATTTTATGTACAGTATAAAATATGTATTTAGTGTAGTTTGATATTTTATGGACAGTATGTAAAATAAATTGGGTGTCATTTTATATTATATGTACAGTATATAATTTATACTTGGTGTATTTTGATATTTTATGAACAGTATATAATATATATTTGGTGTACTTTGATATTTTATTTACATTATATAATATATATTGTGTATATTTTCATATTTTATGTACAGTATATAAGATATATTTCGTGTACTTTTATATTTTATGTACAGTATATAATATTTAGTGTAATTTGATATTTTATGTACAGTATGTAATATATATTTAGAGTGCTTTGATATTTTATGTACAGTATATAATACGTATTTGGTGTACTTTCATATATTATGTACTGTATATAATACGTATTTTGTGTATTTTCACATTTTATGTACAGTATAAAATATATATTTGGTGTAGTTTTATATTTTATGTTCAGTGTATAATATATATTTAGTTTAAATTGATATTTTATTTACAGTATATAATATATATTTGGTGTACTTTGATAATTTATGTAGAGTATGTGATATATGTTTTGTGTATTTTCATATTTTATGCACAGTGTATAATATATATTTGGTGTTCTTTTATATTTTATGTACAGTATATAATATATATTTGGTGTACTTTTATATTTTATGTACAGTATATAATGTATATTTAGTTTAATTTGATATTTTTTGTACAGTATATAATATATATTTGCTGTACTTTGATATCTTATGTACAGTGTGTGATATGTATTTTGTGTATTTTCACATTTTATGTACAGTATATAATATATATTTGGTGTATTTTTATATTTTATGTACAGTATAAAATATGTATTTAGTGTAGTTTGATATTTTATGTACAGTATGTAAAATAAAATGGGTGTCATTTTATATTATGTGTACAGTATATAATTTATACTTGGTGTATTTTGATATTTTATGTACAGTATATAATATATATTTGGTGTACTTTGATATTTTATGTACATAATATAATATATATTTTGTATATTTTCATATTTTATGTACAGTATATAAGATATATTTCGTGTACTTTTATATTTTATGTATAGTATATAATATTTAGGGTAATTTGATATTTTATGTACAGTATGTAATATATATTTAGAGTGCTTTGATATTTTATGTACAGTATATAATACGTATTTGGTGTACTTTCATATATTATGTACTGTATATAATACGTATTTTGTGTATTTTCACATTTTATGTACAGTATAAAATATATATTTGGTGTACTTTTATATTTTATGTACAGTGTTTAATATATATTTAGTTTAAATTGATATTTTATTTACAGTATATAATATATATTTGGTGAACTTTGATAATTTATGTAGAGTATGTGATATATATTTTGTGTATTTTCATATTTTATGCACAGTGTATAATATATATTTGGTGTACTTTTATATTTTATGTACAGTATATAGTATGTATTTAGCATAATTTGATATTTTATGTACAGTATATAATATATATTTGGTGTAGTTTTATATTTTATGTACAGTGTATAGTATATATTTGGGGTATTTTGATATTTTATGTGCAGTATATAATATATATGGTGTATTGTGATATTTTATGTACAGTATATAATACATATTTGGTGTACTGTGCTATTTTACGTGCAGTATATAATGTATAGTTGGTGTACTTTGATATTTTATGTACAGTATATAATATATATTCGGTTTATTTTGATATTTTATGTACAGTATGAGATATGTATTTTGTGTATTTTCATATTTTATGTATAGTATATAATATATATTTGGTGTAATTTTATATTTTATGTACAGTATATAATAAGTATTTAGTGTAATTTGATATTTTATGTACAGTATATAATATATATTTAGTATAATTTC
This sequence comes from Gorilla gorilla gorilla, assembly GCF_029281585.2. Classification (NCBI taxonomy): domain Eukaryota; kingdom Metazoa; phylum Chordata; class Mammalia; order Primates; family Hominidae; genus Gorilla; species Gorilla gorilla. Next base: position 31,216,726 of record NC_073241.2, on the reverse strand, counting down.
ATATTTTTTGTACAGTATATAATATATATCTGGTGAAATTTGATATCTTATGTACAGTACATAACATACATTTGGTGCCCTTTGATATTTTATGCCAGGATATAATATATGTTAGGGTTATTTTGATATTTTATGTACGGTATATAATATATATTTAGTGTACTTTTATATTTTATGTGCAGTATATAATATATACTTGGTGTTCTGTGATATAGTATGTTCAGTATAAAATGTATATTTGGTGTACTTTGATATTTTATGTACAGTATATATTATATATTTGGTGTACTTTGGCATTTTATGTACGGTTTATAATATATATTTGGGGTATTTTGATATTTTATGTACAGTATATAATATATACGGTGTATTGTGATATTTTATGTACAGTATATTATATATATTTGGTGTACTGTGATAGTTTATGTGCAGTATTTAATGTATAACTGGTGTACTTTGATATTTTATGTACAGTATATAATATATACTTGGTGTACTGTGATATTGTATGTACTCCCGTTGAGATCCGATTTTGGACCCCTCCGAGTGAGATAGGATGGGCTCACCACTTCTGGTCAGGCCGGCAGTGCCTCGCTGCAACACAGAATGAAACCATAAGTCTCAAGGCCTAGTGTCGGCTGTAAATTCACTGATGCATCAGCCGTGTGCCTCCCTCTTCCTTTGAAAGACAAGTGGCCTGCCCCGCTTGCAAAAGCCCTGGGGTTCCGGAAAGCCGACCGCGCTTCACAGGACACCTGCAAAGAAGAACAGAGGCGAATCCGAGGGGGAGACCATGCGACCACGCGTGGCACTGGCCAGTCCCACAGCAGTTGCTGATAATGTGTGCCACCGGAGGCATACGGGGCGACGGCGAAGCCAAGGGGCGGGTCCAGGCATGTGCTGGTGGAAGGGGGAAACGGGTTACCTCTCCATCAATGCCAGGGAAAATCGAAGAACACCTGGGACCCGGGGCGTGGAGGGGCCGCCTGTGCCTGACCCAAGCCACGTTTTCAAACGCCTACCAGAGGAGCAAATAGGTTTCTGCAAAACTCGCGACACCCCCAATCCTCCACCGACCTGGTAGCCCTGACGCAACTTTGGCTGGCACAAACCCACAGAGAGTGGGAAAGAAACACACAGAGACTGAGAGACAGAGGGAGAAGAGAGAATGGGAGGCACACACACAGACACACACACACACACACACACACAGAGTCATACAGCAGAGGCATTGAAACACACAGCCCCAGGCGACCCCTGAGGCGGCAGGGTTCTGCTCTGGAGGAGAACGACCCTCGGGTGAGAGAGAAGCCCAGGGGCACGCGGGCCGACCCGTCCTCGAGATCACGGACGGCGGCACGAGTTTTGGGGAGACTCACCCCAACCAACACCGTCCGTGCAGGCCTGAGGCTGGGATCCCGTGCTGCTTCCCCCGACTCTGCCTGGGGTTTCATCATCGTGGTCGGCCCTTTGCGACTCCTGGCATCCGCAAACGTTCCCTTCGACCCCGAGGAGAGATGAGGCCGGAGCCTCAGAGCCTCCACACCCAAGCACTGCCACGGAGGGCTCCTGCTCTGCCAAGCCTCGGGGACTGGTTTCTAAGACAACCGTGGGAACCACTGTGACGGGAGAAACCGCTGGCGCCTCGCGCATGCGCATTGGCTGAGCCGACTCGCGCTCCACTCCTGACAGATAGGCTGCGTCCCCTTTAAATGTTGCCACCGCCGCGCGGCGGCCGCGATGCTCCTGCTGCCGCCGCGGCGGCGGCTGGATCCTGGGTCCTGTTTGGGGCGGTGTGGGAGAGGGGGCCGCGGGTGTCTCGTCCTGTCCCAGGCCCAAACCCCCAGGGGTACTGTCCTCCGTACCTGCTTGAGCCGACTTCCACCGAGGGAGGGGTGCTTCAGGACGCCTGCTGTGTTCTCCCAACTCCCGTTGAGATCCGATTTTGGTCCCCTCCGAGTGAGATAGGATGGGCTCACCACTTCTGGTCAGGCCGGCAGGGCCTCGCTGCAACACAGAATGAAACCATAAGTCTCAAGGCCTAGTGTCAGCTGTAAATTCACTGATGCATCAGCCCTCTGCCTCCCTCCTCCTTTGAAAGACCAGTGGCCTGCCCCGCTTGCAAAAGCCTTGGGTTTCCGGAAAGCCGACCGCGCTTTACTGGACACCTGCAAAGAAGAACAGAGGCGAATCCGAGGGGGAGACCATGCGACCACGCGTGGCACTGGCCAGTCCCACAGCAGTTGCTGATAATGTGTGCCACCGGAGGCATACGGGGCGACGGCGAAACAAAGGGTCGGGTCCAGGCATGTGCCGGTGGAAGGGGGAAACGGGTTACCTCTCCATCAATGCCAGGGAAAATCAAAGAACACCGGGGACCCGGGGCGTGGAGGGGCCGCCTGTGCCTGACCCAAGCCACTTTTTCAAACGCCTACCAGAGGAGCAAATAGGTTTCTGCAAAACTCGCGACACCCCCAATCCTCCACCGACCTGGTAGCCCTGACGCAACTTCGGCTGGCACAAACCCACAGAGAGTGGGAAAGAAATACACAGAGACTGAGAGACAGAGAGAGAAGAGAGAATGGGAGGCACACACACAGACACACACACACACAGGGTCATACAGCAGAGGCATTGAAACACACAGCCCCAGGCGACCCCTGAGGTGGCAGGGTTCTGCTCTGGAGGAGAACGACCCTCGGGTGAGAGAGAAGCCCAGGGGCACGCAGGCTGACCCGTCCTCGAGATCACGGACGGCGGCACGACTTTTGGGGCGACTCACCCCAACCAACACCGTCCGTGCAGGCCTGAGGCTGGGATCCCGTGCTGCTTCCCCCGACTCTGCCTGGGGTTTCATCATCATGGTCGGCCCTTTGCGTCTCCTGGCATCCGCAAACGTTCCCTTCGACCCCGAGGAGAGATGAGGCCGGAGCCTCAGAGCCTCCACACCCAAGCACTGCCACGGAGGGCTCCTGCTCTGCCAAGCCTCGGGGACTGGTTTCTAAGACAACCGTGGGAACCACGGTGACCGCAGAAACCGTTGGCGCCTCGCGCATGCGCATTGGCTGAGCCGACTCGCGCTCCACTCCTGACAGACAGGCTGCGTCCCCTTTAAATGTATTTGGTGTACTTTGATATTTTATGTACAGTATATAATACGCATTTTGTGTATTTTCACATTTTCGGTACAGTATATAATATATATTTGGTGTACTTTTATATTTTATGTATGGTATATAATATTTATTTAGTGTAATTTCATATTTTATATACAGTACATAATATATATTTGGCGTGCTTTGGTATTTTATGTACAGCATATAATATATATTTGGTGTACTTTTATATTTTATGTACAGTATATAATACGTATTTTGTGTATTTTCACATTTTAGGTACAGTATATAATATATATTTGGTGTACTTTTATATTTTATGTACAGTATATAATGTATATTTAGTTTAATTTGATATTTTCTATACAGTATATAATATATATTTGCTGTACTTTGATATCTTATGTACAGTGTGTGATATGTATTTTGTGTATTTTCACATGTTATGTACAGTATATAATATATATTTGGTGTATTTTTATATTTTATGTACAGTATAAAATATGTATTTAGTGTAGTTTGATATTTTATGGACAGTATGTAAAATAAATTGGGTGTCATTTTATATTATATGTACAGTATATAATTTATACTTGGTGTATTTTGATATTTTATGAACAGTATATAATATATATTTGGTGTACTTTGATATTTTATTTACATTATATAATATATATTGTGTATATTTTCATATTTTATGTACAGTATATAAGATATATTTCGTGTACTTTTTTATTTTATGTACAGTATATAATATTTAGTGTAATTTGATATTTTATGTACAGTATGTAATATATATTTAGAGTGCTTTGATATTTTATGTACAGTATATAATATATACGGTGTATTGTGATATTTTATGTACAGTATATTATATATATTTGGTGTACTGTGATAGTTTATGTGCAGTATTTAATGTATAATTGGTGTACTTTGATATTTTATGTACAGTATATAATATATACTTGGTGTACTGTGATATTGTATGTACTCCCGTTGAGATCCGATTTTGGACCCCTCCGAGTGAGATAGGATGGGCTCACCACTTCTGGTCAGGCCGGCAGTGCCTCGCTGCAACACAGAATGAAACCATAAGTCTCAAGGCCTAGTGTCGGCTGTAAATTCACTGATGCATCAGCCGTGTGCCTCCCTCTTCCTTTGAAAGACAAGTGGCCTGCCCCGCTTGCAAAAGCCCTGGGGTTCCGGAAAGCCGACCGCGCTTTACAGGACACCTGCAAAGAAGAACAGAGGCGAATCCGAGGGGGAGACCATGCGACCACGCGTGGCACTGGCCAGTCCCACAGCAGTTGCTGATAATGTGTGCCACCGGAGGCATACGGGGCGACGGCGAAGCCAAGGGGCGGGTCCAGGCATGTGCTGGTGGAAGGGGGAAACGGGTTACCTCTCCATCAATGCCAGGGAAAATCGAAGAACACCTGGGACCCGGGGCGTGGAGGGGCCGCCTGTGCCTGACCCAAGCCACGTTTTCAAACGCCTACCAGAGGAGCAAATAGGTTTCTGCAAAACTCGCGACACCCCCAATCCTCCACCGACCTGGTAGCCCTGACGCAACTTTGGCTGGCACAAACCCACAGAGAGTGGGAAAGAAACACACAGAGACTGAGAGACAGAGGGAGAAGAGAGAATGGGAGGCACACACACAGACACACACACACACACACACAGAGTGATACAGCAGAGGCATTGAAACACACATCCCCAGGCGACCCCTGAGGCGGCAGGGTTCTGCTCTGGAGGAGAACGACCCTCGGGTGAGAGAGAAGCCCAGGGGCACGCGGGCCGACCCGTCCTCGAGATCACGGACGGCGGCACGAGTTTTGGGGAGACTCACCCCAACCAACACCGTCCGTGCAGGCCTGAGGCTGGGATCCCGTGCTGCTTCCCCCGACTCTGCCTGGGGTTTCATCATCGTGGTCGGCCCTTTGCGACTCCTGGCATCCGCAAACGTTCCCTTCGACCCCGAGGAGAGATGAGGCCGGAGCCTCAGAGCCTCCACACCCAAGCACTGCCACGGAGGGCTCCTGCTCTGCCAAGCCTCGGGGACTGGTTTCTAAGACAACCGTGGGAACCACTGTGACGGGAGAAACCGCTGGCGCCTCGCGCATGCGCATTGGCTGAGCCGACTCGCGCTCCACTCCTGACAGATAGGCTGCGTCCCCTTTAAATGTTGCCACCGCCGCGCGGCGGCCGCGATGCTCCTGCTGCCGCCGCGGCGGCGGCTGGATCCTGGGTCCTGTTTGGGGCGGTGTGGGAGAGGGGGCCGCGGGTGTCTCGTCCTGTCCCAGGCCCAAACCCCCAGGGGTACTGTCCTCCGTACCTGCTTGAGCCGACTTCCACCGAGGGAGGGGTGCTTCAGGACGCCTGCTGTGTTCTCCCAACTCCCGTTGAGATCCGATTTTGGTCCCCTCCGAGTGAGATAGGATGGGCTCACCACTTCTGGTCAGGCCGGCAGGGCCTCGCTGCAACACAGAATGAAACCATAAGTCTCAAGGCCTAGTGTCAGCTGTAAATTCACTGATGCATCAGCCCTCTGCCTCCCTCCTCCTTTGAAAGACCAGTGGCCTGCCCCGCTTGCAAAAGCCTTGGGTTTCCGGAAAGCCGACCGCGCTTTACTGGACACCTGCAAAGAAGAACAGAGGCGAATCCGAGGGGGAGACCATGCGACCACGCGTGGCACTGGCCAGTCCCACAGCAGTTGCTGATAATGTGTGCCACCGGAGGCATACGGGGCGACGGCGAAACAAAGGGTCGGGTCCAGGCATGTGCCGGTGGAAGGGGGAAACGGGTTACCTCTCCATCAATGCCAGGGAAAATCAAAGAACACCTGGGACCCGGGGCGTGGAGGGGCCGCCTGTGCCTGACCCAAGCCACTTTTTCAAACGCCTACCAGAGGAGCAAATAGGTTTCTGCAAAACTCGCGACACCCCCAATCCTCCACCGACCTGGTAGCCCTGACGCAACTTCGGCTGGCACAAACCCACAGAGAGTGGGAAAGAAATACACAGAGACTGAGAGACAGAGAGAGAAGAGAGAATGGGAGGCACACACACAGACACACACACACACAGGGTCATACAGCAGAGGCATTGAAACACACAGCCCCAGGCGACCCCTGAGGTGGCAGGGTTCTGCTCTGGAGGAGAACGACCCTCGGGTGAGAGAGAAGCCCAGGGGCACGCAGGCTGACCCGTCCTCGAGATCACGGACGGCGGCACGACTTTTGGGGCGACTCACCCCAACCAACACCGTCCGTGCAGGCCTGAGGCTGGGATCCCGTGCTGCTTCCCCCGACTCTGCCTGGGGTTTCATCATCATGGTCGGCCCTTTGCGTCTCCTGGCATCCGCAAACGTTCCCTTCGACCCCGAGGAGAGATGAGGCCGGAGCCTCAGAGCCTCCACACCCAAGCACTGCCACGGAGGGCTCCTGCTCTGCCAAGCCTCGGGGACTGGTTTCTAAGACAACCGTGGGAACCACGGTGACCGCAGAAACCGTTGGCGCCTCGCGCATGCGCATTGGCTGAGCCGACTCGCGCTCCACTCCTGACAGACAGGCTGCGTCCCCTTTAAATGTATTTGGTGTACTTTGATATTTTATGTACAGTATATAATACGCATTTTGTGTATTTTCACATTTTCGGTACAGTATATAATATATATTTGGTGTACTTTTATATTTTATGTATGGTATATAATATTTATTTAGTGTAATTTCATATTTTATATACAGTACATAATATATATTTGGCGTGCTTTGGTATTTTATGTACAGCATATAATATATATTTGGTGTACTTTTATATTTTATGTACAGTATATAATACGTATTTTGTGTATTTTCACATTTTAGGTACAGTATATAATATATATTTGGTGTACTTTTATATTTTATGTACAGTATATAATGTATATTTAGTTTAATTTGATATTTTCTATACAGTATATAATATATATTTGCTGTACTTTGATATCTTATGTACAGTGTGTGATATGTATTTTGTGTATTTTCACATGTTATGTACAGTATATAATATATATTTGGTGTATTTTTATATTTTATGTACAGTATAAAATATGTATTTAGTGTAGTTTGATATTTTATGGACAGTATGTAAAATAAATTGGGTGTCATTTTATATTATATGTACAGTATATAATTTATACTTGGTGTATTTTGATATTTTATGAACAGTATATAATATATATTTGGTGTACTTTGATATTTTATTTACATTATATAATATATATTGTGTATATTTTCATATTTTATGTACAGTATATAAGATATATTTCGTGTACTTTTATATTTTATGTACAGTATATAATATTTAGTGTAATTTGATATTTTATGTACAGTATGTAATATATATTTAGAGTGCTTTGATATTTTATGTACAGTATATAATATATACGGTGTATTGTGATATTTTATGTACAGTATATTATATATATTTGGTGTACTGTGATAGTTTATGTGCAGTATTTAATGTATAATTGGTGTACTTTGATATTTTATGTACAGTATATAATATATACTTGGTGTACTGTGATATTGTATGTACTCCCGTTGAGATCCGATTTTGGACCCCTCCGAGTGAGATAGGATGGGCTCACCACTTCTGGTCAGGCCGGCAGTGCCTCGCTGCAACACAGAATGAAACCATAAGTCTCAAGGCCTAGTGTCGGCTGTAAATTCACTGATGCATCAGCCGTGTGCCTCCCTCTTCCTTTGAAAGACAAGTGGCCTGCCCCGCTTGCAAAAGCCCTGGGGTTCCGGAAAGCCGACCGCGCTTTACAGGACACCTGCAAAGAAGAACAGAGGCGAATCCGAGGGGGAGACCATGCGACCACGCGTGGCACTGGCCAGTCCCACAGCAGTTGCTGATAATGTGTGCCACCGGAGGCATACGGGGCGACGGCGAAGCCAAGGGGCGGGTCCAGGCATGTGCTGGTGGAAGGGGGAAACGGGTTACCTCTCCATCAATGCCAGGGAAAATCGAAGAACACCTGGGACCCGGGGCGTGGAGGGGCCGCCTGTGCCTGACCCAAGCCACGTTTTCAAACGCCTACCAGAGGAGCAAATAGGTTTCTGCAAAACTCGCGACACCCCCAATCCTCCACCGACCTGGTAGCCCTGACGCAACTTTGGCTGGCACAAACCCACAGAGAGTGGGAAAGAAACACACAGAGACTGAGAGACAGAGGGAGAAGAGAGAATGGGAGGCACACACACAGACACACACACACACACACACAGAGTGATACAGCAGAGGCATTGAAACACACAGCCCCAGGCGACCCCTGAGGCGGCAGGGTTCTGCTCTGGAGGAGAACGACCCTCGGGTGAGAGAGAAGCCCAGGGGCACGCAGGCCGACCCGTCCTCGAGATCACGGACGGCGGCACGAGTTTTGGGGAGACTCACCCCAACCAACACCGTCCGTGCAGGCCTGAGGCTGGGATCCCGTGCTGCTTCCCCCGACTCTGCCTGGGGTTTCATCATCGTGGTCGGCCCTTTGCGACTCCTGGCATCCGCAAACGTTCCCTTCGACCCCGAGGAGAGATGAGGCCGGAGCCTCAGAGCCTCCACACCCAAGCACTGCCACGGAGGGCTCCTGCTCTGCCAAGCCTCGGGGACTGGTTTCTAAGACAACCGTGGGAACCACTGTGACGGGAGAAACCGCTGGCGCCTCGCGCATGCGCATTGGCTGAGCCGACTCGCGCTCCACTCCTGACAGATAGGCTGCGTCCCCTTTAAATGTTGCCACCGCCGCGCGGCGGCCGCGATGCTCCTGCTGCCGCCGCGGCGGCGGCTGGATCCTGGGTCCTGTTTGGGGCGGTGTGGGAGAGGGGGCCGCGGGTGTCTCGTCCTGTCCCAGGCCCAAACCCCCAGGGGTACTGTCCTCCGTACCTGCTTGAGCCGACTTCCACCGAGGGAGGGGTGCTTCAGGACGCCTGCTGTGTTCTCCCAACTCCCGTTGAGATCCGATTTTGGTCCCCTCCGAGTGAGATAGGATGGGCTCACCACTTCTGGTCAGGCCGGCAGGGCCTCGCTGCAACACAGAATGAAACCATAAGTCTCAAGGCCTAGTGTCAGCTGTAAATTCACTGATGCATCAGCCCTCTGCCTCCCTCCTCCTTTGAAAGACCAGTGGCCTGCCCCGCTTGCAAAAGCCTTGGGTTTCCGGAAAGCCGACCGCGCTTTACTGGACACCTGCAAAGAAGAACAGAGGCGAATCCGAGGGGGAGACCATGCGACCACGCGTGGCACTGGCCAGTCCCACAGCAGTTGCTGATAATGTGTGCCACCGGAGGCATACGGGGCGACGGCGAAACAAAGGGTCGGGTCCAGGCATGTGCCGGTGGAAGGGGGAAACGGGTTACCTCTCCATCAATGCCAGGGAAAATCAAAGAACACCGGGGACCCGGGGCGTGGAGGGGCCGCCTGTGCCTGACCCAAGCCACTTTTTCAAACGCCTACCAGAGGAGCAAATAGGTTTCTGCAAAACTCGCGACACCCCCAATCCTCCACCGACCTGGTAGCCCTGACGCAACTTCGGCTGGCACAAACCCACAGAGAGTGGGAAAGAAATACACAGAGACTGAGAGACAGAGAGAGAAGAGAGAATGGGAGGCACACACACAGACACACACACACACACACACAGGGTCATACAGCAGAGGCATTGAAACACACAGCCCCAGGCGACCCCTGAGGTGGCAGGGTTCTGCTCTGGAGGAGAACGACCCTCGGGTGAGAGAGAAGCCCAGGGGCACGCAGGCTGACCCGTCCTCGAGATCACGGACGGCGGCACGACTTTTGGGGCGACTCACCCCAACCAACACCATCCGTGCAGGCCTGAGGCTGGGATCCCGTGCTGCTTCCCCCGACTCTGCCTGGGGTTTCATCATCATGGTCGGCCCTTTGCGTCTCCTGGCATCCGCAAACGTTCCCTTCGACCCCGAGGAGAGATGAGGCCGGAGCCTCAGAGCCTCCACACCCAAGCACTGCCACGGAGGGCTCCTGCTCTGCCAAGCCTCGGGGACTGGTTTCTAAGACAACCGTGGGAACCACGGTGACCACAGAAACAGTTGGCGCCTCGCGCATGCGCATTGGCTGAGCCGACTCGCGCTCCACTCCTGACAGACAGACTGCGTCCCCTTTAAATGTATTTGGTGTACTTTGATATTTTATGTACAGTATATAATATATATTTTGTACATTTTCATGTTTCATGTACAGTATATAATATATATTTGGTGTACTTTTATATTTTATGTATGGTATATAATATTTATTTAGTGTAATTTCATATTTTATATACAGTACATAATATATATTTGGCGTGCTTTGGTATTTTATGTACAGGATATAATATATATTTGGTGTACTTTTATATTTTATGTACAGTATATAATACGTATTTTGTGTATTTTCACATTTTAGGTACAGTATATAATATATATTTGGTGTACTTTTATATTTTATGTACAGTATATAATGTATATTTAGTTTAATTTGATATTTTTTGTACAGTATATAATATATATTTGCTGTACTTTGATATCTTATGTACAGTGTGTGATATGTATTTTGTGTATTTTCACATTTTATGTACAGTATATAATATATATTTGGTGTATTTTTATATTTTATGTACAGTATAAAATATGTATTTAGTGTAGTTTGATATTTTATGTACAGTATGTAAAATAAATTGGGTGTCATTTTATATTATGTGTACAGTATATAATTTATACTTGGTGTATTTTGATATTTTATGTACAGTATATAATATATATTTGGTGTACTTTGATATTTTATGTACATTATATAATATATATTTTGTATATTTTCATATTTTATGTACAGTATATAAGATATATTTCGTGGACTTTTATATTTTATGTATAGTATATAATATTTGGGGTAATTTGATATTTTATGTACAGTATGTAATATATATTTAGAGTGCTTTGATATTTTATGTACAGTATATAATACATATTTGGTGTACTTTAATATATTATGTACTGTATATAATACGTATTTTGTGTATTTTCACATTTTATGTACAGTATAAAATATATATTTGGTGTACTTTTATATTTTATGTACAGTGTATAATATATATTTAGTTTAAATTGATATTTTATTTACAGTATATAATATATATTTGGTGTACTTTGATAATTTATGTAGAGTATGTTATATATATTTTGTGTATTTTCATATTTTATGCACAGTGTATAATATATATTTGGTGTACTTTTATATTTTATGTACAGTATATAGTATGTATTTAGCGTAATTTGATATTTTATGTACAGTATACAATATATATTTGGTGTACTTTGATATTTTATGTACAGTATATAATATATATTAGGGGTATTTTGATATTTTATGTACAGTATATCATACGTATTTTGTGTATTTTCACATTTTAGGTACAGTATATAATATATATTTGGTGTACTTTTATATTTTATGTACAGTATATAATGTATATTTAGTTTAATTTGATATTTTTGTACAGTATATAATATATATTTGCTGTACTTTGATATCTTATGTACAGTGTGTGATATGTATTTTGTGTATTTTCACATTTTATGTACAGTATATAATATATATTTGGTGTATTTTTATATTTTATGTACGGTATAAAATATGTATTTAGTGTAGTTTGATATTTTATGTACAGTATGTAAAATAAATTGGGTGTCATTTTATATTATATGTACAGTATGTAATTTATACTTGGTGTATTTTGATATTTTATATACAGTATATAATATATATTTGGTGTACTTTGATATTTTATGTACATTATATAATATATATTTTGTATATTTTCATATTTTATGTACAGTATATAAGATATATTTCGTGTACTTTTATATTTTATGTGTAGTATATAATATGTAGTGTAATTTGATATTTTATGTACAGTACGTAATATGTATTTAGAGTGCTTTGATATTTTATGTACAGTATATAATACATATTTGGTTTACTTTAATATATTATGTACTGTATATAATACGTATTTTGTGTATTTTCACATTTTATGTACTGTATAAAATATATATTTGGTGTACTTTTATATTTTATGTACAGTGTATAATATATATTTAGTTTAAATTGATATTTTATTTACAGTATATAATATATATTTGGTGTACTTTGATAATTTATGTAGAGTATGTGATATATATTTTGTGTATTTTCATATTTTATGCACAGTGTATAATATATATTTGGTGTACTTTTATATTTTATGTACAGTATATAGTATGTATTTAGCGTAATTTGATATTTTATGTACAGTATATAATATATATTTGGTGTACTTTGATATTTTATGTACAGTATATAATATATATATGGGGTATTTTGATTTTTTATGTACACTATATAATATATATGTTGTATTGTGATATTTTATGTACAGTATATAATACATATTTGGTGTACTGTGCTATTTTACGAGCAGTATATAATGTATACTTGGTGTACTTTGATATTTTATGTACAGTATATAATATATATTCGGTGTATTTTGATATTTTATGTACAGTATGTGATATGTATTTTGTGTATTTTCATATTTTATGTATAGTATATAATATATGTTTGGTGTAATTTTATATTTTATGTACAGTATATAATAAGTATTTAGTGTAATTTATATTTTATGTACAGTATATAATATATATTTAGTATAATTTGATATTTTTTGTACAGTATATAATATATATCTGGTGAAATTTGATATCTTATGTACAGTATATAACATACATTTGGTGCCCTTTGATATTTTATGCCAGGATATAATATATATTAGGGTTATTTTGATATTTTATGTACGGTATATAATATATATTTAGTGTACTTTTATATTTTATGTGCAGTATATAATATATACTTGGTGTTCTGTGATATAGTATGTTCAGTATAAAATGTATATTTGGTGTACTTTGATATTTTGTGTACAGTATATAGTATATATTTGGTGTACTTTGATATTTTATGTACAGTATATATTGTATATTTGGTGTACTTTGGCATTTTATGTACGGTTTATAATATATATTTGGGGTATTTTGATATTTTATGTACAGTATATAATATATACGGTGTATTGTGATATTTTATGTACAGTATATTATATATTTGGTGTACTGTGATAGTTTATATGCAGTATTTAATGTATAATTGGTGTACTTTGATATTTTATGTACAGTATATAATATATACTTGGTGTACTGTGATATTGTATGTACTCCCGTTGAGATCCGATTTTGGACCCCTCCGAGTGAGATAGGATGGGCTCACCACTTCTGGTCAGGCCGGCAGTGCCTCGCTGCAACACAGAATGAAACCATAAGTCTCAAGGCCTAGTGTCGGCTGTAAATTCACTGATGCATCAGCCGTGTGCCTCCCTCTTCCTTTGAAAGACAAGTGGCCTGCCCCGCTTGCAAAAGCCCTGGGGTTCCGGAAAGCCGACCGCGCTTTACAGGACACCTGCAAAGAAGAACAGAGGCGAATCCGAGGGGGAGACCATGCGACCACGCGTGGCACTGGCCAGTCCCACAGCAGTTGCTGATAATGTGTGCCACCGGAGTCATACGGGGCGACGGCGAAGCAAAGGGTCGGGTCCAGGCATGTGCCAGTGGAAGGGGGAAACGGGTTACCTCTCCATCAATGCCAGGGAAAATCGAAGAACACCTGGGACCCGGGGCGTGGAGGGGCCGCCTGTGCCTGACCCAAGCCACGTTTTCAAACGCCTACCAGAGGAGCAAATAGGTTTCTGCAAAACTCGCGACACCCCCAATCCTCCACCGACCTGGTAGCCCTGACGCAACTTTGGCTGGCACAAACCCACAGAGAGTGGGAAAGAAACACACAGAGACTGAGAGACAGAGGGAGAAGAGAGAATGGGAGGCACACACACAGACACACACACACACACACACAGAGTGATACAGCAGAGGCATTGAAACACACAGCCCCAGGCGACCCCTGAGGCGGCAGGGTTCTGCTCTGGAGGAGAACGACCCTCGGGTGAGAGAGAAGCCCAGGGGCACGCGGGCCGACCCGTCCTCGAGATCACGGACGGCGGCACGAGTTTTGGGGAGACTCACCCCAACCAACACCGTCCGTGCAGGCCTGAGGCTGGGATCCCGTGCTGCTTCCCCCGACTCTGCCTGGGGTTTCATCATCGTGGTCGGCCCTTTGCGACTCCTGGCATCCGCAAACGTTCCCTTCGACCCCGAGGAGAGATGAGGCCGGAGCCTCAGAGCCTCCACACCCAAGCACTGCCACGGAGGGCTCCTGCTCTGCCAAGCCTCGGGGACTGGTTTCTAAGACAACCGTGGGAACCACTGTGACGGGAGAAACCGCTGGCGCCTCGCGCATGCGCATTGGCTGAGCCGACTCGCGCTCCACTCCTGACAGATAGGCTGCGTCCCCTTTAAATGTTGCCACCGCCGCGCGGCGGCCGCGATGCTCCTGCTGCCGCCGCGGCGGCGGCTGGATCCTGGGTCCTGTTTGGGGCGGTGTGGGAGAGGGGGCCGCGGGTGTCTCGTCCTGTCCCAGGCCCAAACCCCCAGGGGTACTGTCCTCCGGACCTGCTTGAGCCGACTTCCACCGAGGGAGGGGGAGCTTCAGGACGCCTGCTGTGTTCTCCCAACTCCCGTTGAGATCCGATTTTGGCCACCTCCGAGTGAGATAGGATGGGCTCACCACTTCTGGTCAGGCCGGCAGGGCCTCGCTGCAACACAGAATGAAACCATAAGTCTCAAGGCCTAGTGTCAGCTGTAAATTCACTGATGCATCAGCCCTCTGCCTCCCTCCTCCTTTGAAAGACCAGTGGCCTGCCCCGATTGCAAAAGCCTTGGGGTTCCGGAAAGCCGACCGCCCTTTACAGGACACCTGCAAAGAAGAACAGAGGCGAATCCGAGGGGGAGACCATGCGACCACGCGTGGCATTGTCCAGTCCCACAGCAGTTGCTGATAATGTGTGCCACCGGAGGCATACGGGGCGACGGCGAAACAAAGGGTCGGGTCCAGGCATGTGCCGGTGGAAGGGGGAAACGGGTTACCTCTCCATCAATGCCAGGGAAAATCAAAGAACACCGGGGACCCGGGGCATGTAGGGGCCGCCTGTGCCTGACCCAAGCCACTTTTTCAAACGCCTACCAGAGGAGCAAATAGGTTTCTGCAAAACTCGCGACACCCCCAATCCTCCACCGACCTGGTAGCCCTGACGCAACTTCGGCTGGCACAAACCCACAGAGAGTGGGAAAGAAATACACAGAGACTGAGAGACAGAGAAGAGAGAATGGGAGGCACACACACAGACACACACACACACACACACACGGTCATACAGCAGAGGCATGGAAACACACAGCCCCAGGCGACCCCTGAGGCGGCAGGGTTCTGCTCTGGAGGAGAACGACCCTCGGGTGAGAGAGAAGCCCAGGGGCACGCAGGCTGACCCGTCCTCGAGATCACGGACGGCGGCACGACTTTTGGGGCGACTCACCCCAACCAACACCGTCCGTGCAGGCCTGAGGCTGGGATCCCGTGCTGCTTCCCCCGACTCTGCCTGGGGTTTCATCATCATGGTCGGCCCTTTGCGTCTCCTGGCATCCGCAAACGTTCCCTTCGACCCCGAGGAGAGATGAGGCCGGAGCCTCAGAGCCTCCACACCCAAGCACTGCCACGGAGGGCTCCTGCTCTGCCAAGCCTCGGGGACTGGTTTCTAAGACAACCGTGGGAACCACGGTGACCGCAGAAACCGTTGGCGCCTCGCGCATGCGCATTGGCTGAGCCGACTCGCGCTCCACTCCTGACAGACAGGCTGCGTCCCCTTTAAATGTATTTGGTGTACTTTGATATTTTATGTACAGTATATAATATATATTTTGTATATTTTCATGTTTCATGTACAGTATATAATATATATTTGGTGTACTTTTATATTTTATGCATGGTATATAATATTTATTTAGTGTAATTTCATATTTTATATACAGAACATAATATATATTTGGCGTGCTTTGGTATTTTATGTACAGCATATAATATATATTTGGTGTACTTTTATATTTTATGTACAGTATATAATACGTATTTTGTGTATTTTCACATTTTAGGTACAGTATATAATATATATTTGGTGTACTTTTATATTTTATGTACAGTATATAATGTATATTTAGTTTAATTTGATATTTTTTGTACAGTATATAATATATATTTGCTGTACTTTGATATCTTATGTACAGTGTGTGATATGTATTTTGTGTATTTTCACATTTTATGTACAGTATATAATATATATTTGGTGTATTTTTATATTGTATGTACAGTATAAAATATGTATTTAGTGTAGTTTGATATTTTATGTACAGTATGAAAAATAAATTGGGTGTCATTTTATATTACGTGTACAGTATATAATTTATACTTGGTGTATTTTGATATTTTATGTACAGTATATAATATATATTTGGTGTACTTTGATATTTTATGTAAATTATATAATATATATTTTGTATATTTTCATATTTTATGTACAGTACATAAGATATATTTCGTGTACTTTTATATTTTATGTATAGTATATAATATTTAGGGTAATTTGATATTTTATGTACAGTATGTAATATATATTTAGAGTGCTTTGATATTTTATGTACAGTATATAATACATATTTGGTGTACTTTAATATATTATGTACTGTATATAATACGTATTTTGTGTATTTTCACATTTTATGTACAGTATAAAATATATATTTGGTGTACTTTTATATTTTATGTACAGTGTTTAATATATATTTAGTTTAAATTGATATTTCATTTACAGTATATAATATATATTTGGTGTACTTTGATAATTTATGTAGAGTATGTTATATATATTTTGTGTATTTTCATATTTTATGCACAGTGTATAATATATATTTGGTGTACTTTTATATTTTATGTACAGTATATAGTATGTATTTAGCGTAATTTGATATTTTATGTACGGTATATAATATATATTTGGTGTACTTTGATATTTTATGTACAGTATATAATATATATTTGGGGTATTTTGATATTTTATGTACAGTATATAATATATATGGTGTATTGTGATATTTTATGTACAGTATATAATACATATTTGGTGTACTGTGCTATTTTACGTGCAGTATATAATGTATACTTGGTGCACTTTGATATTTTATGTACAGTATATAATATATATTCGGTGTATTTTGATATTTTATGTACAGTATGTGATATGTATTTTGTGTATTTTCATATTTTATGTATAGTATATAATATATGTTTGGTGTAATTTTATATTTTATGTACAGTATATAATAAGTATTTAGTGTAATTTATATTTTATGTACAGTATATATTATATATTTAGTATAATTTGATATTTTTTGTACAGTATATAATATATATCTGGTGAAATTTGATATCTTATGTACAGTATATAACATACATTTGGTGCCCTTTGATATTTTATGCCAGGATATAATATATATTAGGGTTATTTTGATAGTTTATGTACGGTATATAATACATATTTAGTGTACTTTTATATTTTATGTGCAGTATATAATATATACTTGGTGTTCTGTGATATAGTATGTTCAGTATAAAATGTATATTTGGTGTACTTTGATATTTTGTGTACAGTATATAGTATATATTTGGTGTACTTTGATATTTTATGTACAGTATATATTATATATTTGGTGTACTTTGGCATTTTATGTACGGTTTATAATATATATTTGGGGTATTTTGATATTTTATGTACAGTATATAATATATACGGTGTATTGTGATATTTTATGTACAGTATATTATATATATTTGGTGTACTGTGATAGTTTATGTGCAGTATTTAATGTATAATTGGTGTACTTTGATATTTTATGTACAGTATATAATATATACTTGGTGTACTGTGATATTGTATGTACTCCCGTTGAGATCCGATTTTGGACCCCTCCGAGTGAGATAGGATGGGCTCACCACTTCTGGTCAGGCTGGCAGTGCCTCGCTGCAACACAGAATGAAACCATAAGTCTCAAGGCCTAGTGTCGGCTGTAAATTCACTGATGCATCAGCCGTGTGCCTCCCTCTTCCTTTGAAAGACAAGTGGCCTGCCCCGCTTGCAAAAGCCCTGGGGTTCCGGAAAGCCGACCGCGCTTTACAGGACACCTGCAAAGAAGAACAGAGGCGAATCCGAGGGGGAGACCATGCGACCACGCGTGGCACTGGCCAGTCCCACAGCAGTTGCTGATAATGTGTGCCACCGGAGGCATACGGGGCGACGGCGAAGCAAAGGGTCGGGTCCAGGCATGTGCCGGTGGAAGGGGGAAACGGGTTACCTCTCCATCAATGCCAGGGAAAATCGAAGAACACCTGGGACCCGGGGCGTGGAGGGGCCGCCTGTGCCTGACCCAAGCCACGTTTTCAAACGCCTACCAGAGGAGCAAATAGGTTTCTGCAAAACTCGCGACACCCCCAATCCTCCACCGACCTGGTAGCCCTGACGCAACTTTGGCTGGCACAAACCCACAGAGAGTGGGAAAGAAACACACAGAGACTGAGAGACAGAGGGAGAAGAGAGAATGGGAGGCACACACACAGACACACACACACACACACACAGAGTGATACAGCAGAGGCATTGAAACACACAGCCCCAGGCGACCCCTGAGGCGGCAGGGTTCTGCTCTGGAGGAGAACGACCCTCGGGTGAGAGAGAAGCCCAGGGGCACGCAGGCCGACCCGTCCTCGAGATCACGGACGGCGGCACGAGTTTTGGGGAGACTCACCCCAACCAACACCGTCCGTGCAGGCCTGAGGCTGGGATCCCGTGCTGCTTCCCCCGACTCTGCCTGGGGTTTCATCATCGTGGTCGGCCCTTTGCGACTCCTGGCATCCGCAAACGTTCCCTTCGACCCCGAGGAGAGATGAGGCCGGAGCCTCAGAGCCTCCACACCCAAGCACTGCCACGGAGGGCTCCTGCTCTGCCAAGCCTCGGGGACTGGTTTCTAAGACAACCGTGGGAATCACTGTGACGGGAGAAACCACTGGAGCCTCGCGCATGCGCATTGGCTGAGCCGACTCGCGCTCCACTCCTGACAGATAGGCTGCGTCCCCTTTAAATGTTGCCACCGCCGCGCGGCGGCCGCGATGCTCCTGCTGCCGCCGCGGCGGCGGCTGGATCCTGGGTCCTGTTTGGGGCGGTGTGGGAGAGGGGGCCGCGGGTGTCTCGTCCTGTCCCAGGCCCAAACCCCCAGGGGTACTGTCCTCCGGACCTGCTTGAGCCGACTTCCACCGAGGGAGGGGGAGCTTCAGGACGCCTGCTGTGTTCTCCCAACTCCCGTTGAGATCCGATTTTGGTCCCCTCCGAGTGAGATAGGATGGGCTCACCACTTCTGGTCAGGCCGGCAGGGCCTCGCTGCAACACAGAATGAAACCATAAGTCTCAAGGCCTAGTGTCAGCTGTAAATTCACTGATGCATCAGCCCTCTGCCTCCCTCCTCCTTTGAAAGACCAGTGGCCTGCCCCGCTTGCAAAAGCCTTGGGGTTCCGGAAAGCCGACCGCGCTTTACAGGACACCTGCAAAGAAGAACAGAGGCGAATCCGAGGGGGAGACCATGCGACCACGCGTGGCACTGGCCAGTCCCACAGCAGTTGCTGATAATGTGTGCCACCGGAGGCAAACGGGGCGACGGCGAAGCAAAGGGTCGGGTCCAGGCATGTGCCGGTGGAAGGGGGAAACGGGTTACCTCTCCATCAATGCCAGGGAAAATCAAAGAACACCGGGGACCCGGGGCGTGGAGGGGCCGCCTGTGCCTGACCCAAGCCACGTTTTCAAACGCCTACCAGAGGAGCAAATAGGTTTCTGCAAAACTCGCGACACCCCCAATCCTCCACCGACCTGGTAGCCCTGACGCAACTTCGGCTGGCACAAACCCACAGAGAGTGGGAAAGAAATACACAGAGACTGAGAGACAGAGAGAGAAGAGAAAATGGGAGGCACACACACAGACACACACACACACACACACAGGGTCATACAGCAGAGGCATGGAAACACACAGCCCCAGGCGACCCCTGAGGTGGCAGGGTTCTGCTCTGGAGGAGAACGACCCTCGGGTGAGAGAGAAGCCCAGGGGCACGCAGGCTGACCCGTCCTCGAGATCACGGACGGCGGCACGACTTTTGGGGCGACTCACACCAACCAACACCGTCCGTGCAGGCCTGAGGCTGGAATCCCGTGCTGCTTCCCCCGACTCTGCCTGGGGTTTCATCATCATGGTCGGCCCTTTGCATCTCCTGGCATCCGCAAACGTTCCCTTCGACCCCGAGGAGAGATGAGGCCGGAGCCTCAGAGCCTCCACAACCAAGCACTGCCACGGAGGGGTCCTGATCTGCCAAGCCTCGGGGACTGGTTTCTAAGACAACCGTGGGAACCACGGTGACCGCAGAAACAGTTGGCGCCTCGCGCATGCGCATTGGCTGAGCCGACTCGCGCTCCACTCCTGACAGACAGACTGCGTCCCCTTTAAATGTATTTGGTGTACTTTGATATTTTATGTACAGTATATAATATATATTTTGTATATTTTCATGTTTCATGTACAGTATATAATATATATTTGGTGTACTTTTATATTTTATGTATGGTATATAATATTTATTTAGTGTAATTTCATATTTTATATACAGTACATAATATATATTTGGCGTGCTTTGGTATTTTATGTACAGCATGTAATATATATTTGGTGTACTTTTATATTTTATGTACAGTATATAATACGTATTTTGTGTATTTTCACATTTTAGGTACAGTATATAATATATATTTGGTGTACTTTTATATTTTATGTACAGTATATAATGTATATTTAGTTTAATTTGATATTTTTTGTACAGTATATAATATATATTTGCTGTACTTTGATATCTTATGTACAGTGTGTGATATGTATTTTGTGTATTTTCACATTTTATGTACAGTATATAATATATATTTGGTGTATTTTTATATTTTATGTACAGTATAAAATATGTATTTAGTGTAGTTTGATATTTTATGTACAGTATGTAAAATAAATTGGGTGTCATTTTATATTATGTGTACAGTATATAATTTATACTTGGTGTATTTTGATATTTTACATACAGAATATAATATATATTTGGTGTACTTTGATATTTTATGTACATTATATAATATATATTTTGTATATTTTCATATTTTATGTACAGTATATAAGATATATTTCGTGGACTTTTATATTTTATGTATAGTATATAATATTTAGGGTAATTTGATATTTTATGTACAGTATGTAATATATATTTAGAGTGCTTTGATATTTTATGTACAGTATATAATACATATTTGGTGTACTTTAATATATTATGTACTGTATATAATACGTATTTTGTGTATTTTCACATTTTATGTACAGTATAAAATATATATTTGGTGTACTTTTATATTTTATGTACAGTGTATAATATATATTTAGTTTAAATTGATATTTTATTTACAGTATATAATATATATTTGGTGTACTTTGATAATTTATGTAGAGTATGTTATATATATTTTGTGTATTTTCATATTTTATGCACAGTGTATAATATATATTTGGTGTACTTTTATATTTTATGTACAGTATATAGTATGTATTTAGCGTAATTTGATATTTTATGTACAGTATATAATATATATTTGGTGTACTTTGATATTTTATGTACAGTATAGAATATATATTAGGGGTATTTTGATATTTTATGTACAGTATATAATACGTATTTTGTGTATTTTCACATTTTAGGTACAGTATATAATATATATTTGGTGTACTTTTATATTTTATGTACAGTATATAATGTATATTTAGTTTAATTTGATATTTTTGTACAGTATATAATATATATTTGCTGTACTTTGATATCTTATGTACAGTGTGTGATATGTATTTTGTGTATTTTCACATTTTATGTACAGTATATAATATATATTTGGTGTATTTTTATATTTTATGTACAGTATAAAATATGTATTTAGTGTAGTTTGATATTTTATGTACAGTATGTAAAATAAATTGGGTGTCATTTTATATTATGTGTACAGTATATAATTTATACTTGGTGTATTTTGATATTTTATGTACAGTATATAATATATATTTGGTGTACTTTGATATTTTATGTACATTATATAATATATATTTTGTATATTTTCATATTTTATGTACAGTATATAAGATATATTTCGTGTACTTTTATATTTTATGTATAGTATATAATATTTAGGGTAATTTGATATTTTATGTACAGTATGTAATATATATTTAGAGTGCTTTGATATTTTATGTACAGTATATAATACATATTTGGTGTACTTTAATATATTATGTACTGTATATAATACGTATTTTGTGTATTTTCACATTTTATGTACAGTATAAAATATATATTTGGTGTACTTTTATATTTTATGTACAGTGTATAATATATATTTAGTTTAAATTGATATTTTATTTACAGTATATAATATATATTTGGTGTACTTTGATAATTTATGTAGAGTATGTGATATATATTTTGTGTATTTTCATATTTTATGCACAGTGTATAATATATATTTGGTGTAATTTTATATTTTATGTACAGTATATAGTATGTATTTAGCGTAAATTGATATTTTATGTACAGTATATAATATATATTTGGTGTACTTTGATATTTTATGTACAGTATATAATATATATTTGGGGTATTTTGATATTTTATGTACAGTATAAAATATATATGGTGTATTGTGATATTTTATGTACAGTATATAATACATATTTGGTGTACTGTGCTATTTTACGTGCAGTATATAATGTATACTTGGTGTACTTTGATATTTTATGTACAGTACATAATATATATTCGGTGTATTTTGATATTTTATGTACAGTATGTGATATGTATTTTGTGTATTTTCATATTTTATGTATAGTATATAAAATATGTTTGGTGTAATTTTATATTTTATGTACAGTATATAATAAGTAATTAGTTTTATTTATATTTTATGTACAGTATATAATATATATTTAGTATAATTTGATATTTTTTGTACAGTATATAATATATATCTGGTGAAATTTGATATCTTATATACAGTATATAACATACATTTGGTGCCCTTTGATATTTTATGCCAGGATATAATATATATTAGGGTTATTTTGATATTTTATGTACGGTATATAATATATATTTAGTGTACTTTTATATTTTATGTGCAGTATATAATATATACTTGGTGTTCTGTGATATAGTATGTTCAGTATAAAATGTATATTTGGTGTACTTTGATATTTTGTGTACAGTATATAGTATATATTTGGTGTACTTTGATATTTTATGTACAGTATATATTATATATTTGGTGTACTTTGGCATTTTATGTACGGTTTATAATATATATTTGGGGTATTTTGATATTTTATGTACAGTATATAATATATACGGTGTATTGTGATATTTTATGTACAGTATATTATATATATTTGGTGTACTGTGATAGTTTATATGCAGTATTTAATGTATAATTGGTGTACTTTGATATTTTATGTACAGTATATAATATATACTTGGTGTACTGTGATATTGTATGTACTCCCGTTGAGATCCGATTTTGGACCCCTCCGAGTGAGATAGGATGGGCTCACCACTTCTGGTCAGGCCGGCAGTGCCTCGCTGCAACACAGAATGAAACCATAAGTCTCAAGGCCTAGTGTCGGCTGTAAATTCACTGATGCATCAGCCGTGTGCCTCCCTCTTCCTTTGAAAGACAAGTGGCCTGCCCCGCTTGCAAAAGCCCTGGGGTTCCGGAAAGCCGACCGCGCTTTACAGGATACCTGCAAAGAAGAACAGAGGCGAATACGAGGGGGAGACCATGCGACCACGCGTGGCACTGGCCAGTCCCACAGCAGTTGCTGATAATGTGTGCCACCGGAGGCATACGGGGCGACGGCGAAGCAAAGGGTCGGGTCCAGGCATGTGCCAGTGGAAGGGGGAAACGGGTTACCTCTCCATCAATGCCAGGGAAAATCGAAGAACACCTGGGACCCGGGGCGTGGAGGGGCCGCCTGTGCCTGACCCAAGCCACGTTTTCAAACGCCTACCAGAGGAGCAAATAGGTTTCTGCAAAACTCGCGACACCCCCAATCCTCCACCGACCTGGTAGCCCTGACGCAACTTTGGCTGGCACAAACCCACAGAGAGTGGGAAAGAAACACACAGAGACTGAGAGACAGAGGGAGAAGAGAGAATGGGAGGCACACACACAGACACACACACACACACACACAGAGTGATACAGCAGAGGCATAGAAACACACAGCCCCAGGCGACCCCTGAGGCGGCAGGGTTCTGCTCTGGAGGAGAACGACCCTCGGGTGAGAGAGAAGCCCAGGGGCACGCAGGCCGACCCGTCCTCGAGATCACGGACAGCGGCACGAGTTTTGGGGAGACTCACCCCAACCAACACCGTCCGTGCAGGCCTGAGGCTGGGATCCCGTGCTGCTTCCCCCGACTCTGCCTGGGGTTTCATCATCGTGGTCGGCCCTTTGCGACTCCTGGCATCCGCAAACGTTCCCTTCGACCCCGAGGAGACATGAGGCCGGAGCCTCAGAGCCTCCACACCCAAGCACTGCCACGGAGGGCTCCTGCTCTGCCAAGCCTCGGGGACTGGTTTCTAAGACAACCGTGGGAACCACTGTGACGGGAGAAACCGCTGGCGCCTCGCGCATGCGCATTGGCTGAGCCGACTCGCGCTCCACTCCTGACAGATAGGCTGCGTCCCCTTTAAATGTTGCCACCGCCGCGCGGCGGCCGCGATGCTCCTGCTGCCGCCGCGGCGGCGGCTGGATCCTGGGTCCTGTTTGGGGCGGTGTGGGAGAGGGGGCCGCGGGTGTCTCGTCCTGTCCCAGGCCCAAACCCCCAGGGGTACTGTCCTCCGTACCTGCTTGAGCCGACTTCCACCGAGGGAAGGGGAGCTTCAGGACGCCTGCTGTGTTCTCCCAACTCCCGTTGAGATCCGATTTTGGCCCACTCCGAGTGAGATAGGATGGGCTCACCACTTCTGGTCAGGCCGGCAGGGCCTCGCTGCAACACAGAATGAAACCATAAGTCTCAAGGCCTAGTGTCAGCTGTAAATTCACTGATGCATCAGCCCTCTGCCTTCCTCCTCCTTTGAAAGACCAGTGGCCTGCCCCGCTTGCAAAAGCCTTGGGGTTCCGGAAAGCCGACCGCCCTTTACAGGACACCTGCAAAGAAGAACAGAGGCGAATCCGAGGGGGAGACCATGCGACCATGCGTGGCACTGGCCAGTCCCACAGCAGTTGCTGATAATGTGTGCCACCGGAGGCATACGGGGCGACGGCGAAACAAAGGGTCGGGTCCAGGCATGTGCCGGTGGAAGGGGGAAACGGGTTACCTCTCCATCAATGCCAGGGAAAATCAAAGAACACCGGGGACCCGGGGCATGGAGGGGCCGCCTGTGCCTGACCCAAGCCACTTTTTCAAACGCCTACCAGAGGAGCAAATAGGTTTCTGCAAAACTCGCGACACCCCCAAACCTCCACCGACCTGGTAGCCCTGACGCAACTTCGGCTGGCACAAACCCACAGAGAGTGGGAAAGAAATACACAGAGACTGAGAGACAGAGAAGAGGGAATGGGAGGCACACACACAGACACACACACACACACACACAGGGTCATACAGCAGAGGCATGGAAACACACAGCCCCAGGCGACCCCTGAGGTGGCAGGGTTCTGCTCTGGAGGAGAACGACCCTCGGGTGAGAGAGAAGCCCAGGGGCACGCAGGCTGACCCGTCCTCGAGATCACGGACGGCGGCACGACTTTTGGGGCGACTCACCCCAACCAACACCGTCCGTGCAGGCCTGAGGCTGGGATCCCGTGCTGCTTCCCCCGACTCTGCCTGGGGTTTCATCATCATGGTCGGCCCTTTGCGTCTCCTGGCATCCGCAAACGTTCCCTTCGACCCCGAGGAGAGATGAGGCCGGAGCCTCAGAGCCTCCACACCCAAGCACTGCCACGGAGGGCTCCTGCTCTGCCAAGCCTCGGGGACTGGTTTCTAAGACAACCGTGGGAACCACGGTGACCGCAGAAACCGTTGGCGCCTCGCGCATGCGCATTGGCTGAGCCGACTCGCGCTCCACTCCTGACAGACAGGCTGCGTCCCCTTTAAATGTATTTGGTGTACTTTGATATTTTATGTACAGTATATAATATATATTTTGTATATTTTCATGTTTCATGTACAGTATATAATATATATCTGGTGTACTTTTATATTTTATGCATGGTATATAATATTTATTTAGTGTAATTTCATATTTTATATACAGAACATAATATATATTTGGCGTGCTTTGGTATTTTATGTACAGCATATAATATATATTTGGTGTACTTTTATATTTTATGTACAGTATATAATACGTATTTTGTGTATTTTCACATTTTAGGTACAGTATATAATATATATTTGGTGTACTTTTATATTTTATGTACAGTGTATAATGTATATTTAGTTTAATTTGATATTTTTTGTACAGTATATAATATATATTTGCTGTACTTTGATATCTTATGTACAGTGTGTGATATGTATTTTGTGTATTTTCACATTTTATGTACAGTATATAATATATATTTGGTGTATTTTTATATTTTATGTACAGTATAAAATATGTATTTAGTGTAGTTTGATATTTTATGTACAGTATGTAAAATAAATTGGGTGTCATTTTATATTATGTGTACAGTATATAATTTATACTTGGTGTATTTTGATATTTTATGTACAGTATATAATATATATTTGGTGTACTTTGATATTTTATGTACATTATATAATATATATTTTGTATATTGTCATATTTTATGTACAGTATATAAGATATATTTCGTGTACTTTTATATTTTATGTATAGTATATAATATTTAGGGTAATTTGATATTTTATGTACAGTATGTAATATATATTTAGAGTGCTTTGATATTTTATGTACAGTATATAATACATATTTGTTGTACTTTAATATATTATGGACTGTATATAATACGTATTTTGTGTATTTTCACATTTTATGTACAGTAAAAATATATATTTGGTGAACTTTTATATTTTATGTACAGTGTATAATATATATTTAGTTTAAATTGATATTTCATTTACAGTATATTATATATATTTGGTGTACTTTGATAATTTATGTACAGTATGTTATATATATTTTGTGTATTTTCATATTTTATGCACAGTGTATAATATATATTTGGTGTACTTTTATATTTTATGTACAGTATATAGTATGTATTTAGCGTAATTTGATATTTTATGTACAGTATATAATATATATTTGGTGTACTTTGATATTTTATGTACAGTGTATAGTATATATTTGGGGTATTTTGATATTTTATGTACAGTATATAATATATATGGTGTATTGTGATATTTTATGTACAGTATATAATACATATTTGGTGTACTGTGCTATTTTACGTGCAGTATATAATGTATAGTTGGTGTACTTTGATATTTTATGTACAGTATATAATATATATTCGGTTTATTTTGATATTTTATGTACAGTATGAGATATGTATTTTGTGTATTTTCATATTTTATGTATAGTATATAATATATATTTGGTGTAATTTTATATTTTATGTACAGTATATAATAAGTATTTAGTGTAATTTGATATTTTATGTACAGTATATAATATATATTTAGTATAATTTCATATTTTTTGTACAGTATATAATATGTATCTGGTGAAATTTGATATCTTATGTACAGTACATAACATACATTTGGTGCCCTTTGATATTTTATGCCAGGATATAATATATGTTAGGGTTATTTTGATATTTTATGTACGGTATATAATATATATTTAGTGTACTTTTATATTTTATGTGCAGTATGTAATATATACTTGGTGTTCTGTGATATAGTATGTTCAGTATAAAATGTATATTTGGTGTACTTTGATATTTTGTGTACAGTATATAGTATATATTTGGTGTACTTTGATATTTTATGTACAGTATATATTATATATTTGGTGTACTTTGGCATTTTATGTACGGTTTATAATATATATTTGGGGTATTTTGATATTTTATGTACAGTATATAATATATACGGTGTATTGTGATATTTTATGTACAGTATATTATATATATTTGGTGTACTGTGATAGTTTATGTGCAGTATTTAATGTATAATTGGTGTACTTTGATATTTTATGTACAGTATATAATATATACTTGGTGTACTGTGATATTGTATGTACTCCCGTTGAGATCCGATTTTGGACCCCTCCGAGTGAGATAGGATGGGCTCACCACTTCTGGTCAGGCCGGCAGTGCCTCGCTGCAACACAGAATGAAACCATAAGTCTCAAGGCCTAGTGTCGGCTGTAAATTCACTGATGCATCAGCCGTGTGCCTCCCTCTTCCTTTGAAAGACAAGTGGCCTGCCCCGCTTGCAAAAGCCCTGGGGTTCCGGAAAGCCGACCGTGCTTCACAGGACACCTGCAAAGAAGAACAGAGGCGAATCCGAGGGGGAGACCATGCGACCACGCGTGGCACTGGCCAGTCCCACAGCAGTTGCTGATAATGTGTGCCACCGGAGGCATACGGGGCGACGGCGAAGCCAAGGGGCGGGTCCAGGCATGTGCTGGTGGAAGGGGGAAACGGGTTACCTCTCCATCAATGCCAGGGAAAATCGAAGAACACCTGGGACCCGGGGCGTGGAGGGGCCGCCTGTGCCTGACCCAAGCCACGTTTTCAAACGCCTACCAGAGGAGCAAATAGGTTTCTGCAAAACTCGCGACACCCCCAATCCTCCACCGACCTGGTAGCCCTGACGCAACTTTGGCTGGCACAAACCCACAGAGAGTGGGAAAGAAACACACAGAGACTGAGAGACAGAGGGAGAAGAGAGAATGGGAGGCACACACACAGACACAAACACACACACACACAGAGTGATACAGCAGAAGCATTGAAACACACAGCCCCAGGCGACCCCTGAGGCGGCAGGGTTCTGCTCTGGAGGAGAACGACCCTCGGGTGAGAGAGAAGCCCAGGGGCACGCGGGCCGACCCGTCCTCGAGATCACGGACGGCGGCACGAGTTTTGGGGAGACTCACCCCAACCAACACCGTCCGTGCAGGCCTGAGGCTGGGATCCCGTGCTGCTTCCCCCGACTCTGCCTGGGGTTTCATCATCGTGGTCGGCCCTTTGCGACTCCTGGCATCCGCAAACGTTCCCTTCGACCCCGAGGAGAGATGAGGCCGGAGCCTCAGAGCCTCCACACCCAAGCACTGCCACGGAGGGCTCCTGCTCTGCCAAGCCTCGGGGACTGGTTTCTAAGACAACCGTGGGAACCACTGTGACGGGAGAAACCGCTGGCGCCTCGCGCATGCGCATTGGCTGAGCCGACTCGCGCTCCACTCCTGACAGAGAGGCTGCGTCCCCTTTAAATGTTGCCACCGCCGCGCGGCGGCCGCGATGCTCCTGCTGCCGCCGCGGCGGCGGCTGGATCCTGGGTCCTGTTTGGGGCGGTGTGGGAGAGGGGGCCGCGGGTGTCTCGTCCTGTCCCAGGCCCAAACCCCCAGGGGTACTGTCCTCCGGACCTGCTTGAGCCGACTTCCACCGAGGGAGGGGGAGCTTCAGGACGCCTGCTGTGTTCTCCCAACTCCCGTTGAGATCCGATTTTGGCCCCCTCCGAGTGAGATAGGATGGGCTCACCACTTCTGGTCAGGCCGGCAGGGCCTCGCTGCAACACAGAATGAAACCATAAGTCTCAAGGCCTAGTGTCAGCTGTAAATTCACTGATGCATCAGCCCTCTGCCTCCCTCCTCCTTTGAAAGACCAGTGGCCTGCCCCGCTTGCAAAAGCCTTGGGTTTCCGGAAAGCCGACCGCCCTTTACAGGACACCTGCAAAGAAGAACAGAGGCGAATCCGAGGGGGAGACCATGCGACCACGCGTGGCACTGGCCAGTCCCACAGCAGTTGCTGATAATGTGTGCCACCGGAGGCATACGGGGCGACGGCGAAACAAAGGGTCGGGTCCAGGCATGTGCCGGTGGAAGGGGGAAACGGGTTACCTCTCCATCAATGCCAGGGAAAATCAAAGAACACCTGGGACCCGGGGCGTGGAGGGGCCGCCTGTGCCTGACCCAAGCCACTTTTTCAAACGCCTACCAGAGGAGCAAATAGGTTTCTGCAAAACTCGCGACACCCCCAATCCTCCACCGACCTGGTAGCCCTGACGCAACTTCGGCTGGCACAAACCCACAGAGAGTGGGAAAGAAATACACAGAGACTGAGAGACAGAGAGAGAAGAGAGAATGGGAGGCACACACACAGACACACACACACACACACACACAGGGTCATACAGCAGAGGCATGGAAACACACAGCCCCAGGCGACCCCTGAGGTGGCAGGGTTCTGCTCTGGAGGAGAACGACCCTCGGGTGAGAGAGAAGCCCAGGGGCACGCAGGCTGACCCGTCCTCGAGATCACGGACGGCGGCACGACTTTTGGGGCGACTCACCCCAACCAACACCGTCCGTGCAGGCCTGAGGCTGGGATCCCGTGCTGCTTCCCCCGACTCTGCCTGGGGTTTCATCATCATGGTCGGCCCTTTGCGTCTCCTGGCATCCGCAAACGTTCCCTTCGACCCCGAGGAGAGATGAGGCCGGAGCCTCAGAGCCTCCACACCCAAGCACTGCCACGGAGGGCTCCTGCTCTGCCAAGCCTCGGGGACTGGTTTCTAAGACAACCGTGGGAACCACGGTGACCGCAGAAACCGTTGGGGCCTCGCGCATGCGCATTGGCTGAGCCGACTCGCGCTCCACTCCTGACAGACAGGCTGCGTCCCCTTTAAATGTATTTGGTGTACTTTGATATTTTATGTACAGTATATAATATATATTTTGTATATTTTCATGTTTCATGTACAGTATATAATATATATCTGGTGTACTTTTATATTTTATGCATGGTATATAATATTTATTTAGTGTAATTTCATATTTTATATACAGAACATAATATATATTTGGCGTGCTTTGGTATTTTATGTACAGCATATAATATATATTTGGTGTATTTTATATTTTATGTACAGTATATAATACGTATTTTGTGTATTTTCACATTTTAGGTACAGTATATAATATATATTTGGTGTACTTTTATATTTTATGTACAGTATATAATGTATATTTAGTTTAATTTGATATTTTTTGTACAGTATATAATATATATTTGCTGTACTTTGATATCTTATGTACAGTGTGTGATATGTATTTTGTGTATTTTCACATTTTATGTACAGTATATAATATATATTTGGTGTATTTTTATATTTTATGTACAGTATAAAATATGTATTTAGTGTAGTTTGATATTTTATGTACAGTATGTAAAATAAATTGGGTGTCATTTTATATTATGTGTACAGTATATAATTTATACTTGGTGTATTTTGATATTTTATGTACAGTATACAATATATATTTGGTGTACTTTGATATGTTATGTACATTATATAATATATATTTTGTATATTTTCATATTTTATGTACAGTATATAAGATATATTTCGTGTACTTTTATATTTTATGTATGGTATATAATATTTAGGGTAATTTGATATTTTATGTACAGTATGTAATATATAT
The DNA here is from genome assembly GCF_029281585.2 of Gorilla gorilla gorilla. Classification (NCBI taxonomy): domain Eukaryota; kingdom Metazoa; phylum Chordata; class Mammalia; order Primates; family Hominidae; genus Gorilla; species Gorilla gorilla. Next base: position 31,184,726 of record NC_073241.2, on the reverse strand, counting down.
TTAGAGTGCTTTGATATTTTATGTACAGTATATAATACATATTTGGTGTACTTTAATATATTATGTACTGTATATAATACGTATTTTGTGTATTTTCACATTTTATGTACAGTATAAAATATATATTTGGTGTACTTTTATATTTTATGTACAGTGTATAATATATATTTAGTTTAAATTGATATTTTATTTACAGTATATAATATATATTTGGTGTACTTTGATAATTTATGTAGAGTATGTGATATATATTTTGTGTATTTTCATATTTTATGCACAGTGTATAATATATATTTGGTGTACTTTTATATTTTATGTACAGTATATAGTATGTATTTAGCGTAATTTGATATTTTATGTACAGTATATAATATATATTTGGTGTACTTTGATATTTTATGTACAGTATATAATATATATTTGGGGTATTTTGATATTTTATGTACAGTATATAATATATATGGTGTATTGTGATATTTTATGTACAGTATATAATACATATTTGGTGTACTGTGCTATTTTACGAGCAGTATATAATGTATACTTGGTGTACTTTGATATTTTATGTACAGTATATAATATATATTTGGTGTATTTTGATATTTTATGTACAGTATGTGATATGTATTTTGTGTATTTTCATATTTTATGTATAGTATATAATATATGTTTCGTGTAATTTTATATTTTATGTACAGTATATAATAAGTATTTAGTGTAATTTATTTTTTATGTACAGTATATAATATATATTTAGTATAATTTGATATTTTTTGTACAGTATATAATATATATCTGGTGAAATTTGATATCTTATGTACAGTATATAACATACATTTGGTGCCCTTTGATATTTTATGCCAGGATATAATATATATTAGGGTTATTTTGATATTTTATGTACGGTATATAATATATATTTAGTGTACTTTTATATTTTATGTGCAGTATATAATATATACTTGGTGTTCTGTGATATAGTATGTTCCGTATAAAATGTATATTTGGTGTACTTTGATATTTTGTGTACAGTATGTAGTATATATTTGGTGTACTTTGATATTTTATGTACAGTATATATTATATATTAGGTGTACTTTGGCATTTTATGTACGGTTTACAATATATATTTGGGGTATTTTGATATTTTATGTACAGTATATAATATATACGGTGTATTGTGATATTTTATGTACAGTATATTATATATATTTGGTGTACTGTGATAGTTTATATGCAGTATTTAATGTATAATTGGTGTACTTTGATATTTTATGTACAGTATATAATATATACTTGTTGTACTGTGATATTGTATGTACTCCCGTTGAGATCCGATTTTGGACCCCTCCGAGTGAGATAGGATGGGCTCACCACTTCTGGTCAGGCCGGCAGTGCCTCGCTGCAACACAGAATGAAACCATAAGTCTCAAGGCCTAGTGTCGGCTGTAAATTCACTGATGCATCAGCCGTGTGCCTCCCTCTTCCTTTGAAAGACAAGTGGCCTGCCCCGCTTGCAAAAGCCCTGGGGTTCCGGAAAGCCGACCGCGCTTTACAGGACACCTGCAAAGAAGAACAGAGGCGAATCCGAGGGGGAGACCATGCGACCACGCGTGGCACTGGCCAGTCCCACAGCAGTTGCTGATAATGTGTGCCACCGGAGGCATACGGGGCGACGGCGAAGCAAAGGGTCGGGTCCAGGCATGTGCCAGTGGAAGGGGGAAACGGGTTACCTCTCCATCAATGCCAGGGAAAATCGAAGAACACCTGGGACCCGGGGCGTGGAGGGGCCGCCTGTGCCTGACCCAAGCCACGTTTTCAAACGCCTACCAGAGGAGCAAATAGGTTTCTGCAAAACTCGCGACACCCCCAATCCTCCACCGACCTGGTAGCCCTGACGCAACTTTGGCTGGCACAAACCCACAGAGAGTGGGAAAGAAACACACAGAGACTGAGAGACAGAGAGAGAAGAGAGAATGGGAGGCACACACACAGACACACACACACACACACACAGGGTCATACAGCAGAGGCATGGAAACACACAGCCCCAGGCGACCCCTGAGGTGGCAGGGTTCTGTTCTGGAGGAGAACGACCCTCGGGTGAGAGAGAAGCCCAGGGGCACGCAGGCCGACCCGTCCTCGAGATCACGGACGGCGGCACGAGTTTTGGGGAGACTCACCCCAACCAACACCGTCCGTGCAGGCCTGAGGCTGGGATCCCGTGCTGCTTCCCCCGACTCTGCCTGGGGTTTCATCATCGTGGTCGGCCCTTTGCGACTCCTGGCATCCGCAAAAGTTCCCTTCGACCCCGAGGAGAGATGAGGCCGGAGCCTCAGAGCCTCCACACCCAAGCACTGCCACGGAGGGCTCCTGCTCTGCCAAGCCTCGGGGACTGGTTTCTAAGACAACCGTGGGAACCACTGTGACGGGAGAAACCGCTGGCGCCTCGCGCATGCGCATTGGCTGAGCCGACTCTCGCTCCACTCCTGACAGATAGGCTGCGTCCCCTTTAAATGTTGCCACCGCCGCGCGGCGGCCGCGATGCTCCTGCTGCCGCCGCGGCGGCGGCTGGATCCTGGGTCCTGTTTGGAGCGGTGTGGGAGAGGGGGCCGCGGGTGTCTCGTCCTGTCCCAGGCCCAAACCCCCAGGGGTACTGTCCTCCGGACCTGCTTGAGCCGACTTCCACCGAGGGAGGGGGAGCTTCAGGATGCCTGCTGTGTTCTCCCAACTCCCGTTGAGATCCGATTTTGGTCCCCTCCGAGTGAGATAGGATGGGCTCACCACTTCTGGTCAGGCCGGCAGGGCCTCGCTGCAACACAGAATGAAACCATAAGTCTCAAGGCCTAGTGTCAGCTGTAAATTCACTGATGCATCAGCCCTCTGCCTCCCTCCTCCTTTGAAAGACCAGTGGCCTGCCCCGCTTGCAAAAGCCTTGGGTTTCCGGAAAGCCGACCGCCCTTTACAGGACACCTGCAAAGAAGAACAGAGGCGAATCCGATGGGGAGACCATGCGACCACGCGTTGCACTGGCCAGTCCCACAGCAGTTGCTGATAATGTGTGCCACCGGAGGCATACGGGGCGACGGCGAAACAAAGGGTCGGGTCCAGGCATGTGCCGGTGGAAGGGGGAAACGGGTTACCTCTCCATCAATGCCAGGGAAAATCAAAGAACACCGGGGACCCGGGGCGTGGAGGGGCCGCCTGTGCCTGACCCAAGCCACTTTTTCAAACGCCTACCAGAGGAGCAAATAGGTTTCTGCAAAACTCGCGACACCCCCAATCCTCCACCGACCTGGTAGCCCTGACGCAACTTCGGCTGGCACAAACCCACAGAGAGTGGGAAAGAAATACACAGAGACTGAGAGACAGAGAGAGAAGAGACAATGGGAGGCACACACACAGACACACACACACACACACACAGGGTCATACAGCAGAGGCATGGAAACACACAGCCCCAGGCGACCCCTGAGGCGGCAGGGTTCTGCTCTGGAGGTGAACGACCCTCGGGTGAGAGAGAAGCCCAGGGGCACGCAGGCTGACCCGTCCTCGAGATCACGGACGGCGGCACGACTTTTGGGGCGACTCACCCCAACCAACACCGTCCGTGCAGGCCTGAGGCTGGGATCCCGTGCTGCTTCCCCCGACTCTGCCTGGGGTTTCATCATCATGGTCGGCCCTTTGCGTCTCCTGGCATCCGCAAACGTTCCCTTCGACCCCGAGGAGAGATGAGGCCGGAGCCTCAGAGCCTCCACACCCAAGCACTGCCACGGAGGGCTCCTGCTCTGCCAAGCCTCGGGGACTGGTTTCTAAGACAACCGTGGGAACCACGGTGACCGCAGAAACCGTTGGCGCCTCGCGCATGCGCATTGGCTGAGCCGACTCGCGCTCCACTCCTGACAGACAGGCTGCGTCCCCTTTAAATGTATTTGGTGTACTTTGATATTTTATGTACAGTATATAATATATATTTTGTATATTTTCATGTTTCATGTACAGTATATAACATATATTTGGTGTACTTTTACATTTTATGCATGGTATATAATATTTATTTAGTGTAATTTCATATTTTATATAGAGTACATAATATATATTTGGCGTGCTTTGGTATTTTATGTACAGCATATAATATATATTTGGTGTACTTTTATATTTAATGTACAGTATATAATACGTATTTTGTGTATTTTCACATTTTAGGTACAGTATATAATATATATTTGGTGCCCTTTGATATTTTATGCCAGGATATAATATATATTAGGGTTACTTTGATATTTTATGTACGGTATATAATATATATTTAGTGTACTTTTATATTTTATGTGCAGTATATAATATATACTTGGTGTTCTGTGATATAGTATGTTCAGTATAAAATGTATATTTGGTGTACTTTGATATTTTGTGTACAGTATATAGTATATATTTGGTGTACTTTGATATTTTATGTACAGTATATATTATATATTAGGTGTACTTTGGCATTTTATGTACGGTTTATAATATATATTTGGGGTATTTTGATATTTTATGTACAGTATATAATATATACGGTGTATTGTGATATTTTATGTACAGTATGTTATATATATTTTGTGTACTGTGATAGTTTATGTGCAGTATTTAATGTATAATTGGTGTACTTTGATATTTTATGTACAGTATATAATATATACTTGGTGTACTGTGATATTGTATGTACTCCCGTTGAGATCCGATTTTGGACCCCTCCGAGTGAGATAGGATGGGCTCACCACTTCTGGTCAGGCCGGCAGGGCCTCGCTGCAACACAGAATGAAACCATAAGTCTCAAGGCCTAGTGTCAGCTGTAAATTCACTGATGCATCAGCCCTCTGCCTCCCTCCTCCTTTGAAAGACCAGTGGCCTGCCCCGATTGCAAAAGCCTTGGGTTTCCGGAAAGCCGACCGCGCCTTACAGGACACCTGCAAAGAAGAACAGAGGCGAATCCGAGGGGGAGACCATGCGACCACGCGTGGCACTGGCCAGTCCCACAGCAGTTGCTGATAATGTGTGCCACCGGAGGCATACGGGGCGACGGCGAAACAAAGGGTCGGGTCCAGGCATGTGCCGGTGGAAGGGGGAAACGGGTTACCTCTCCATCAATGCCAGGGAAAATCAAAGAACACCGGGGACCCGGGGCGTGGAGGGGCCGCCTGTGCCTGACCCAAGCCACTTTTTCAAACGCCTACCAGAGGAGCAAATAGGTTTCTGCAAAACTCGCGACACCCCCAATCCTCCACCGACCTGGTAGCCCTGACGCAACTTCGGCTGGCACAAACCCACAGAGAGTGGGAAAGAAATACACAGAGACTGAGAGACAGAGAAGAGAGAATGGGAGGCACACACACACTCACACACACACACACACACAGGGTCATACAGCAGAGGCATGGAAACACACAGCCCCAGGCGACCCCTGAGGTGGCAGGGTTCTGCTCTGGAGGAGGACGACCCTCGGGTGAGAGAGAAGCCCAGGGGCACGCAGGCTGACCCGTCCTCGAGATCACGGACGGCGGCACGACTTTTGGGGCGACTCACCCCAACCAACACCGTCCGTGCAGGCCTGAGGCTGGGATCCCGTGCTGCTTCCCCCGACTCTGCCTGGGGTTTCATCATCATGGTCGGCCCTTTGCGTCTCCTGGCATCCGCAAACGTTCCCTTCGACCCCGAGGAGAGATGAGGCCGGAGCCTCAGAGCCTCCACACCCAAGCACTGCCACAGAGGGCTCCTGCTCTGCCAAGCCTCGGGGACTGGTTTCTAAGACAACCGTGGGAACCACGGTGACCGCAGAAACCGTTGGCGCCTCGCGCATGCGCATTGGCTGAGCCGACTCGCGCTCCACTCCTGACAGACAGGCTGCGTCCCCTTTAAATGTATTTGGTGTACTTTGATATTTTATGTACAGTATATAATATATATTTTGTATATTTTCATGTTTCATGTACAGTATATAACATATATTTGGTGTACTTTTATATTTTATGCATGGTATATAATATTTATTTAGTGTAATTTCATATTTTATGTACAGTACATAATATATATTTGGCGTGCTTTGGTATTTTATGTACAGCATATAATATATATTTGGTGTACTTTTATATTTTATGTACAGTATATAATATTTATTTGGTGTAATTTGATATCTTATGTACAGCATATAATATATATGGTGTGCTTCGATATTTTATGTACAGTATGTGATATGTGTTTTGTGTATTTTCATATTTTATATACAGTATATAATATATATTTGGTGTACGTATATATTTTATGTAGAGTAGAGAATATGTATTTAGTGTAAATTGATATTTTATGTTCAGTATATAGTATGTATTTGGTGTGGTTTTATATTTTATGTACAGTATATGATATATATTTGGGGTATTTTGATATTTTAAGTATGGTATATAATATATATTTGTTGTATTGTATATATTATGTACAGTATAAAATACATACTTGCTGTACTGTGATATTGTACGTACAGTATATAATGCATATTTGGTGTACTTTGATATTTTATGTACAGTATATAATATATATTTGTGGTATTTTGATAGCTTATGTACAGTATAGTATACGTATTTTGCGTATTTTCACATTTTATGTACAGTACATAATATATATTTGGTGTGATTTTATATTTTATGTACAGTATACAATATATATTTGGTGTACTTTGATAACTTATGTACAGTATGTGATATACATTTTCGGTATTTTCATATTTTATGCACAGTGTATAATATATATTTGGAGTAATTTTATATTTTATGTACAGTATATAATATATTTAGTGTAAATTGATATTTTATGTACAGTATATAATATATATTTAGTGTAAATTGATATTTTATGTACAGTATATAATATATATTTGGTGTACTTTGATATTTTATGTACAGTATATAATATATATTCAGGGTATTTTGATATTTTATGTACAGTATGTAATATATATGGTGTATTGTGATATTTTTTGTACAGTATATAATATATATTTGGTGTACTATAATATTTTCTGTGGAGTATATAATGTATAATTGGTGTTCTTTGATATTTTATGTACAGTATATAATACATACCTGGTGTACTGTGATATTGCAAGTACAGTACATAATGTATATATGGTGTAGTTTGATATTTTATGTACAGTTTACAATATATATTTGGTGTACTTTGATAGTTTATGTACAGGATATGAAATGTATTCCTGTACTTTGATATTTTATGTACAATATATAATATATATTTGGTGTAGTTTAATATTTTATGAACAGTATATAATATATATTTTGGGTATTTTGATATTTTATGTGCAGTGTATAACCTATATGGTGTATAGTGATATTTTATGTACAGTATATAATATATATTTGTTGAAATTTGATATCATGTACAGTATATAATACACATTTGGTGCCCTTTGATATTTCATGTACAGGATATAATATATATTTGGGGTATTTTGATATTTTATGTAAGGTATATAATATATATTTGGTGTACTTTTATATTTTGTGTGCAGTATATAATATTTACTTGGTGTACTGTGATATTGTATGTACAGTACAAAATGTATATTTGGTGCACTTTGATATTTTATATACAGTATATAATATATATTTAGTGTACTTTCATACTTTATGTAGAGTATATAAAACATATTTGGTGTACTGTGATATTTTGTGTACAGTATATAATATATATTTTGTACATTTTCTTGTTTTATGTACAGTATATAATATATATTTGGAGTACTTTTATATTTTATGTAAGGTATATAATATTCATTGTAATTTCTTATTTTATATATGGTACATAATATATATTTGGTGTGCTTTGGTATTTTATGTACAGCATATAATATATATTTGGTGAACTTTGATATTTTATGTACAGTATATAATACGTATTTTGTGTATTTTCACATTTTATGTATAGTATATAATATATATATTTTGTACTTTTATATTTTTTGTACAGTATATAATATATATTTGGTGTACTTTGATATTTTATGTACAGTGTGTGATATATATTTTGTGTATTTTCATATTTTATGTAAAGTATGTAATATATATTTGTTGTAATTTATATTTTATGTACAGTATATAATATGTATTTAGTGTAATTTGATATTTTATTTAAAGTATGTAGTACATATTGGCTGGATTTTATATAATATGTACAGTATATAATTTATATTTGATGTATTTAGATATTTTATGTACAGTATATAATATATATTTGGTGTACTTTGCTATTTTATGTACATAATATAATATATATTTTTTATATTTTCATATTTTATGTACAGTGTATAAGATATAAATCGTGTACTTTTATATTTTGTGTATAGTATATAATATTTATTTAGTGTAATTTTATATTTTATGTACAGTATGTAATATATATTTAGAGTGCTTTGGTATTTTATGTACAGTATATGATATATATTTGGTGTACTTTGATATTTTATGTATAGTATATAATATACATTTGGGGTATTTTGATATTTTATGTACAGTATATAATATATATGGTGCATTGTGATATTTTATGTGCAGTATATAATACATATTTGGTGTACTCTGATATTTTATGTACTGTATATATTACGTATTTAGTGGATTTTCACATTTTATGTACAGTATATAATATGAATTTGATGTACTTTTATATTTTATGTACCATATGAAATATGAATTTAGTTTAATTTGAAATTTTAGGTACAGGATATAATATTTATTTGGTGTACTTTGATATTTTATGTACAGTATTTAATATATATTTAGTTTAATTTGAGATTTTATGTACAGTATATTATATATTGGGTGTACTTTGATATAATGTACTGTATATTGTGTATATTTGGTGTACTGTGATATTTTTTGTTCAGTATATAATGTATATTTGGTGTACTTTGATATTTTATGTATGGTATATAATATATACTTAGTGTGCTTTGATATTTTATGTAGAACATATAATACATATTTGGTGTACTTTGATACTTTACGTACTGTATATAATATATATATGATATATTTTCATATTTTACTTACAGTATATAATATATATTTGCTGAACTTTTATATTTTATGTACAGTATATAATATTTATTTAGTGTAATTTGATATTTTATGTATATTATATAATATTTGGGGTATTTTTGTATTTTATGTACATTATATAATATATATGGTATATTGTGGTATTTTACATACAGTATATATATATATTTGGTGTTCTGTGATATTTTAGGTACAGTGTATTGGGTATATTTGTTGTATTTTGATATTTTATGTACAGTATATTATATATATTTGGTGTACTTTGATATTTTATCTAAAGTATATAATATATATTTTGTGTACTTTCATATTTTATGTACAGTATATAATATATAATTGGTGTGCTTTGATATTTTATGTACAGCATATAATATATATTTGGTGTACTTTGATATTTTATTTACAGTATATAATACGTATTTTGTGTATTTTCACATTTTATGTACAGTATATAATATATATTTGGTGTGATTTTATATTTTATGTACTGTATATAAAATATATTTTGTGTACTTTGATACTTTATGTACAGTATATAATATATATTTGTTGTAGTCTGATAATTTATGTACAGTATGTGGTATATATTTTGTGTACTTTCATATTTTATTCACAGTGCATAATATATATTTGGTGTACTTTTATATTTTATGTACAGTATATACATATATTTAGTGTATTTGGATATTTCATGTACGGTATATAATATATATTTGGTGTACTTTGATATTTTATGTACAGTATATAAAATATATTTGGGGTATTTTGATATCTCATATACAGTATATTATATATGGTGTATTGTGATATTTTATGTACAGTATATAATATATACTTGGTGTACTGTCATATTGTATGTACAATATATAATATATATTTGGTGTACTTTGATATTTTATGTACAGTATGTAAAATGTATTCGGTGTCCTTTGATATTTTATGTACAGTATATAATATTTATTTGGTGTAGTGTGATTTTTTATGTACCGCATATGATATGTATTTGTTGTACCTTGATATTTTATGTTCAGAATAGAATATATATCTGGTGTACTTTGATATTTTATGTACAGTATATTATATATATGGTGTACTTTTATATATTATGTGCAGTATATAATAGATATTTTTTGTATTTTGATATTTTATGTACCCTATATAATATACATCTGGTGTACTTTGATATTTTATATACAGTATATAGTATATATTTTGTGTACTTTCATATTTTATTTACAGTGCGTAATATATTTGGTGTACTTTGATATTTTATGTACAGTATATAATATATATTTGGTGTTCGTTGATATTTTATGTACAGTATATAATATATATTTGGTGTATGAACAGTATATAATATATATTAGTTGTACATTGATATTTTATGTACAGTATATAATATATATTTGGTGTAATTTGATATTTTATGTACAGTATACAATATACATTTGGTGTACTTTGAAATTTGATATAGAGAGTATAATATGTATTTGGTGTACTTTGATACTTTATGTACAGTATATATATTTGGTATATTTTGATATTTTATGCAGAGTATATAATATACATTTGCTGTACTTTGATATTTTATGTAGAGTATATAATATATTTGGTGGAATTTGATATTTTATGTATAGTATATTATATATGTTTGGTGTGCTTTTATTTTTTATATAGTGTATATAATATATAATTGCTGTACTTTTATATTTTATGTACGGTATATAATAAATATTTCACGTACATTGATATTTTATTTACAGAATAAAATACATATTTGGTGTACTTTGATATTTTATGTACATTACATAATATTTATTTGGTGTACTGTGATATTTTATGAACAGTATATAGTATTCATTTGGTGTACTTTGATATTTTATGTACAGTCTTTAATATATATTTGTAGTATTTTCATATTTTATGTAAGTACATAATATACATTTATTGTACTTTGATATATTATCTACAGTATATAATATATATTTGGTGTACTTTGATATTTTATGTGCTGTATATAATATATATTTGGTGTTATTTGATATATTATGTAGAGTACATATTTGGTGTACTTTGATATTTTATGTACAGTATATAATATATATTTGGTGTACTTTGATACTTTATGTGCAGTATATAATATATATTTTGTGTACTGTGATATTTTATGTACACTATATAATATTTCCTTGGTGTAATTTGATATATTATTTGCAACATATAATATATATTTGGTCTAATTTGATATTTTATGTACAGTATATAATATATATTTGGTGTACACTGATATTTTATATAGAGTATATAATATATATTTGGTATTCTTTGATATTTTATGTACAGTATAAAATATATTTGGCACACTTTGATAATTCATGAACATTATATAATATGTATTTTGTGTACTTTGGTATTTTATGTACAGTATATAATATATATTTAGTGTGCTGTGATATTTTAAGTACAGCATACACTACATATTTGGTGTACTTTGATATTTTATGTACCGTATATAATATATATTTATTGTACTTTGATGATTTATGTACAGTATATAATATATACTTGGTGAACTTTTATATTTTATGTACAGTATATTATATATATTTTGTGTACTGTGATATATTATGTACATTGTATAATATATATTTGTTGTACTTTGATATTTTATGTTCAGTCTACAATATATATTAGGTATGCTTTCATATTTTATGAACAGTATATAGTATTCATTTGGTGTATTTTGATATTTTATCTACAGTCTTTAATATATATTTGGAGTATTTTGATATTTTATGTAAGTATATAATATACATTTGGTGTGCTTTGATATTTTATCTACAGTATATATTTGTTGGACTTTGATATTTTATGTGCAGTATATAATATATATTTGGTGTACTGTGATATTTCATGCAGAGTATATGTCTTTGGTGTAATTTGATATTTTATGTACAGTATACTATATATATTTGGTGTAGTTTGATATTTTATGTACAGTATATAATAAATTTGGTGTACTTTGATATTTCATGTACAGTATATCATATATATTTGATTAACTTTTATATTTTATTTACAGTATATAATATATAATTTGTCTACTTTATATTTTATATACAGTATGCAATATATATTTGGTGTACTTTGACATTTTATGTGCAGTATATAATATACATTTGGTGTACTGTGATATTTTATGTACAGTATATAATACACATTTGGTGTACTTTTATATTTTATGTACATAATATATATTTGGTGTACTTTGATATTTTATGTACAGTATATAATATATATTTATTGTGCTTGGATATTTTATGTACAGTATATAATATATATTTGGTGTAATTTGATATTTTATGTACAGTATATTATATATATATGGTGTACTGTGATATATAATGTACTGTATATAATATATATTTGGTGTACTTTGATATTTTCTGTACAGTATATTATATATATTTGATGTATTTTGCTATTTTTTGTACAGTACATGATATATATTTTGTGTACTTTGGTATTTTAAGCACAGTATATAATATATATTTGGTGTACTTTGATATTTTATGTACAGTGTATAATATTATGTACAGTAGGAAATATATATTTATAATACTTTGATATTTTATGTATGGGATATAATATACATTTGGAGTTCTTTGAAATTTTAAGTAGAGTATATTATGTATTGGGTGTACTGTTATATTTTATGTACAGTACATAGTACAAATTGTGTGTAATTTGATATTTCATGTACTGTACATATTATACATTTGGAGTACTTTTATATTTTAGGTAAATTATATAATATATATTTGGTGTACCTTGATATTTTATGTACAGTATATGATATATATTTGGTGTACTGTGATATTGTATGTACAGTATATAATATACATATGGTGTGTTTTGATATTTTATATAGAGCATATAATATATTTTTGGTGTACTTTGATATTTTATGTACAGTATAATATATATATTAGGTGTACTTTGATATTTTATAAACAGTATATAGTATTCATTTGGTGTACTGTGATATTTTATGTACAGTCTTTAATATGTATTTGTAGCACTTTGATATTTTTTGTAAGTATATAATATACATTTTGGTAATTTGATATTTTATCTACACTATATAATATATATTTGGTGTACTTTGATATTTTCTATGCAGTATATATTTGTTGTACTCTGATATTTTATGTACAGTGTATAATACATATTTGGTGTACTTTGATATTTTATATAAAGTATATAATATATATTAGGTGTACTTTGATATTTTGTGATCTGTATATAATATTCATTTGGTGAACTTTGATATTTTATGTACCGTTTTTAATACATATTTGGGGTACTTTGATGTTTTATGTAAGAATATAATATAAAATTTGTGTACTTTTACATTTTAATTGCAGTATGTAATATATGATAGTTGTCCTTTGACATTTTCTGGGCAGTATATAATATATATTTGGTGTACTGTGATATTTTATGTACAGTATATATGTTTGGTTAACTTTTATATTTTATGTAGAGTATATAATATTCATTTGGTGTAATTTGATATTTCATGTACAGTATATCATATATATTTGGTGTACTTTGATATTTTATGTACAGTATATAATATATATTTGGTATACTTTGATGTTTTATGTACAGTATAAAACTTTGGTGTACTTTGATATTTTATGTACACTATATAAGATATATTTGGTGTACTTTGATATTCTATGTGTAGTAGATAATATATATTTGGGGTACCTTGGTATTTTATGTGCAGTACGTAAAATATATTTTGTGTACTGTGATATTTTATGTACAGTATATAATATTTATTTGGAGTACTGTGATATTTTATGTACAATATATAATATACATTTGGTGTGCTTTTATATTTTATGTACAGTATGCAATATATATTTGGTGTACTTTGATATTTTAGGTACAGAAAATAATATACATATGGTGTACTTTTATATTTCATATACAGTATATGGTATATATTTTGTGTACTTTCATATTTTATCTACAGTATAAAGCATATTTGGTGTACTTTGATATTTTACGTACCATATATAATATATATTTGATGTACTTTGTATTTTATGTACAGTATATAACATATATTTGCTGTAGTATTTTTTATGCACAGTATATAATATGTATTTATTGCACTTTGCTATTTTATGTACAGTATATAATATATATTCGGTGTACATTGATATTTCATGTACTGTATATTATATATATTTGGTGTACTGTGATATTTTACGTACAGTGTATGATAAATATTTGTTGTACTTTGATATTTCATTTACAGTATATAATATACGTTTGGTGTACCTTTAAATTTTATGTACTGTATATAATATATATTTGGTATAGTTTCATATTTTATGTACAGTATATAATATATATTTGGTGTAATTTGATATTTTATATACATTATATAATATATATTTGGTGTACTTTGTTATTTCATGTACAGTATAAAATATATTGGGTGTATTTTGATATTTTATGTACAGTATATAATTTATACTTTGTGTAATTTGATATTTTATGTACAGTATATAATATATATTTCACAGACTTCTATATTTTATATACAGTATATAATATATATTTGGTGTACTTTGATAGTTTGTGTACAGTTTATAATATATATTTGGCATATATTGATATTTTATATACAGTATATATGTTTGGTGTACTTTGATATTTTTTGTACAGTATACAATACATATTCTGTGTACTTTGATGTTTTATGAACAGTATATAATATTCATTTGGTGTTTGATATTTTATGTACAGTCTTTAATATATATTTGGAGTACTTTCATATTTTATGTAAGTACATAATATACATTTGGTGTACTTTGATATTTTATCTACAGTATAAATTTGGTGTACTTTGGTATTTTATGTGCAGTATAAAAAATATATTTGGTGTACTGTGATATTTTATGTACAGTATATAATATATATTTGGTGAACTTTGATACTTTATGCATGGTATATATTAAATTGGTGTACTTTGATATTTTATGTACAGTAGATAATATATATTAGTTGTATTTTGATGTTTTATGTACATTATATGATATATATTCCGTGAAAATTGATATATGTTCACTATATAATATATATTTAGTGTACTTTGATATTTTAGGTGCAATATATATTTGTTGTAATTTGATATTTTATGTACAGTATATAATACATGTTTGTTGTACTTTAATATTTTATGCACCGTATATAATATATATTTATTGTAGTTTGATATTTTAAGTACAGAATACAATATATATTTGGTGTACTTTGATATTTTATGTACAGTATATTATATATATTTTGTGTACTGTGATATTTTCTGTACAGTATATATGTATTTGATGTACTTTTATATTTTATGTGCAGTATATAATATATATTTGGTGTACTTTGATATTTTATGTTCAGTATGAAATATATATTAATTGTAATTTGATATTTTATCTACTGTATACAATATATATTTGGTGTACTTTGATATTTTACGTACAGTATATTATATATATTTGGTGTACTTTGATATTTTATGTCCAGTATATTATATACATTTGTGGTACTTTCATATTTTAGGTACTGTATATAATATATATTTGGTATACCTTGATATTTTTTGTACAGTATATAATATATATTTGGTGTACTTTTATATTTTATGTAGAGTATAGAAAATATATTTGGTGAAATTTGCTATTTTATGTACAGCATATAATATTTATTTGGTGTACTTTGATATTGTATGTACAGTCTTTAATATATATTTGGAGTACTTTGATATTTTACGTACTGTATAAAATATTCATTTGGTGTAATTTGATATTTTATGTGCAGTATATAATATATATTTCATGTTCTTTGATATTTTATGTACAATATATAATATGTATTTGCTGTATTTTGATATTTTATTTAAAGCATATAACATATATTTGGTGAAATTTGATATTTTATGTGCAGTATATAATATATATTTAGTGTATTTTGATATTTTATGTACAGTATATAATATATTTGGTGTACTTTGTTATTTTTTGTACAGTATAAAATACATGTTTGGTGTACTTAGACATTTTATGTACATTAAATAATATATGTTTGGTGTACTTTGATATTTTATTTACAGTACATACTGTATATTTGCTGTTCTGTGATATATGTACAGTATATAATACATATTTGGTGTCCTTTGATATTTTATATAGAGTATGTAATATATATTTGGTGTACTTTGAAATTTTATGTACAGGATAAAATATATATTATGGGTACTTTGATATTTTATGAACATTAGATTGTATTCATTTGGTGTACTTTGAGATTTTATGTACAGTCTTTAATATATATTTGGAGTACTTTGATATTTTATGTAAGTATATACATTTGGTGTAATTTGATATTTTATCTACAGTATATAATACATATTTGGTGTACTTTGATATATGATGTGCAGTGTATATTATATATTTGGTGTACTGTGATATTATATGTTCAGTATATATCTTTGGTGTAGTCTGATATTTTATGTGCAGTATATTGTATACATTTGGTGTAATTTGATAATTTATGTAAAGTATATAATATATATTTGGTGTACTTTGATATTTTATGTACTGTATATAATATATATTTGGTGTACTTTGTTATTTTATGTACTGTATATTATATATATTTGGTGTACTTTGATATTTCATGTACAGTATATAATATACATTTGGGGTACTTTTTTTTAGGTACTCTATATAATATATATTTGGTATACTTAAATATTTTATGTACAGTATAATATATACATTTGGTGTAATTTGTTATTTTATATACAGTGTATAATATATATTTGGTGTTTGTTATTTTATGTACAGTATATAATATATATTAGTTGTACTTTGATATTTTACAAACAGTGTATAGTATTCATTTGGTGTGCTTTGATATTTCATGTACAGTCTTAAATATATATTTGGAGTACTTTGATATTTTATGTCAGTATATAATATTCATTTGGTGTACTTTGATATTTTATCTACAGTATTTAATATATATTTGGTGTACTGTGATATTTTATGTGCAGTATATAATATATATTTGGTGTACTTTGTTATTTTAAGTACAGTGTATAATACATGTTTTTTGTACTTTCATATTTTATGAACAGTATATAATATATATTTCGTATACTTTGATATTTTATGTACAGTATATAACACATATTTGGTGTACTTTGTTATAAGTTCAGTATATAATATATATTTGTTGTGCTCTCATATTTTATGTACAGTATTTAATATATATTTCGTGTATTTTGATATTTTATGTAGAGTATTTAATATTCATTTGGTGTACTATGACATTTTATGTACAGTATACCATATATATTTGGTGAAGTTTGATATTTTATGTGGAATATTTAATATATATCGTGTATTTTTATATTTTATGCAAAATATATAATATATATTTGTGTACTTTAATATTTTATGAACAATACATAAAATATAATTTGTGTATTTTTAAATTTTAAATACTATATGTAATATATATTTTGTGCAATTTCATATTTTATGTAAAATATATAATATATATTGTGTGTATTTTGATATTTTATGTACAATATATAATATTTTGTGAACTTTTTGATATTTTATGTAAAATACATAATATATATTTTGTGTACTTTGATAGTTTATG
Source organism: Gorilla gorilla gorilla (assembly GCF_029281585.2). Lineage (NCBI taxonomy): Eukaryota > Metazoa > Chordata > Mammalia > Primates > Hominidae > Gorilla > Gorilla gorilla. The sequence goes on along the minus strand of NC_073241.2, from coordinate 31,166,865 downwards.
TACAATATATAATATATATTTTGGGTAATTTTTGATTCTTTATGTAAACTATATAATATATACTTTGTGTATTTTCATATTTTATGTTCAATATATAATATATATTTTGTGTACTTTCATATTTTATCTACAATATAAAACATAATTTGTGTTCTTTAATATTTTATGTACAATATATAATATATATTTTGTGTACTTTGATATTTTATGTGAAATATATTATACATTTTGTGTGCTTTGATATTTTATGTACAATATATAGTATACATTTTGTGTATTTGATATTTTATGTACAATATATAACATATATTTTTTGTTCTTTGATATTTTATATAGAATACATAATATATATTTTGTGTACTTTGATATTTTATGTATAATATTTAACAAGTATTTCGTGTACTTTGATATTTTATATACAATATACAATATCTCTTTTGTGTACTTTGATATTTTATGTAAAATATAAAATATATATTTTGTCTACTTCGACATTTTATGTACCATATATAATCTATATTTAGTGTACTTTGATATTTTGTGTACAGTATATAAAACATATTTTGTGTACTTTGATATTTTGTGTACAATATATAATATATATTTTGTGTACTTTGATATTTTATGAATATATGTTTTTTGTGTACATTCATATTTTATGTACAATATAAAATATACATATTGAGTAGTCTGATATTTTGTGTACAATATATAATATATATTTTGTGTACTTTGATATTTTATGTACAATATATATGTTTTCTGTACTTTTATATATTATGTACAATATATAAAAATATTGTGTATCTTGATATTTTATGTATGATATACTGTCATATATTACATAATAATATGTATCATATATTACATATATCATACATTTTATGTTATACATATTATATATTATGGGTTATATATCATAAATATATATTATATGTTATATATCATATATATCATATATAGTGTACTTTGATATTTTATGTACAATATATAAGATACATTTTGTGTAGTTTGATATTTTATGTACAATATTTAAGATATAATTTGTGTACTTTGGTATTTTAGGTAGAATATATAAGATATATATTGTGTACTTTGATATTTTATGTACAATATATAAGATGTATTTTGTGTACTTTTTTATTTTATGTACAATATATAAGATATATTTTGTGTACTTTTATATTTTATGTACAGTATATAAAATATAGTTTGTGTACTTTGATGTTTTATGTACAATACATTAGATATAGTTTGTGTACTTTGATATTTTATGTACAATATATAAGATATAGCTTGTGTACTTTGATATTTTATGTACAACTAATTAGATATAGCTTGTGTACTGTCATATTCTATGTACACTATACAAGATATAGTTTCTTTACTTTGATATTTTATGTACAATATAGAAGATATAATTTGTGTACTTTGATATTTTATTTACAATATATAAGATATGGTTTGTGTACTTTCATATTTTACGTACAATATATAAGAAATATTGTGTGTACTTCCGTATTTTATGTACTATATATGAGATATAGTTTGTGTACTTTGATATTTTATGTACAATATATAAGATATAGTTTGTGTACTTTGATATTTTATGTAAAATATTTAACCTATAGTTTGTGTACTTTCATATTTTATGCACAACATATAATATATATTTTTTATTTGATATTTTATGTACAATATAATACCTACTTTGTGTACTTTGATATTTTATGTACACTATATAACATATATTTTGTGTAATTTGATAAGTTATGTACAATATATAATATATGTTTTGTGCACATTGATATTTTATTTATGATATATAAATATCATGTTATATATAATATGTATCATATATTACATATATCTTACATTTTTTGTAATATCTATGATATACTATATATTATATATCATATATTATCAATAATATACATGATATGTTCAAGGTAATATATATCATACATTATATAATATATAACTTATGTTATAAAATATATAATATATAGCATATATTACATAATATATATCATATATCATATTATATACCACATATCATATAATAGACATCATATATTAAATTATATATATCTTATGTAATATATGTCATATATTATATTATAGCCAGTATATATTACCTATAATATATTATTTACTTATCATATAATGTATAATTTAAATATTATATATTATATATTTTGTTTAACATATAATATATAATGAGTATATTTTATTTTTTTATATGATATATTGAATATATCATATATACAATATATGATATATATGTGAAATATATATACTATATATCTTACATAAACAATATATATTATATCATATATAATATAATATATATAAAATATACATGTCATAAAACATATTTTATAGATCATTATATTATACACATTATATATTAGTTAAAATATATAACATATATTCTATATATTATATATAATATAAATAATATATATTATATGTGATATATAATGTCATACAATATATATTATACATTATATGTTATATATAGTATATATAATATATAATATAGATAATATCACATATTTTTTATGTATATTGTGACATATTATATATTATATATTACAGATATATTATATAATATATAATGCATATATATTATATATATTATATATATAACTGTTTTTATAGAGAGTCTTGTTCTGTTGTACAGACTGGGGTGCATTGGCACCATCTTGGCTGACTGCAACCTCTGCCTCATGGGTTCAAGCGATTGTCCTGCCTCAGCCTCCCAGGTAGCTGGGACTACACCATACTGGGACTACTCAAGCTGCCAGGCAGTCAGGAGTGCTTTTACATGTACAGGAAGGTCATTGAAGGCTCAGTGTTTTGTTTAAAAAGTGAATCCCAAGCCCACACATTACTAGGCTGTACTTCTTCAAATAAGTTATGAGGTGGGAAATAGGGCACCCCCAAATGTATATATATATGTGTGTGTATATATATACATTATATACATAATGTAATATATATAACTTATATAATATGTATAACATATATATAATTATATTTTACATCCTGCATCCTTATATATGTGTAATATAATATATAATGACATGTTATTATTATATACTATATAATGCATGTAATAGTACATAATTATTACATATAACATAAAACATAATTATATATAATTTTATAATTATATATATAATTATACATACCATAATAATATGTAATATATAATATATTATATAATGCAGAATATAATATGTATAACATATTATATAATATAAAATCTTTATAATATATATAATGTATTATATATTACATATAATATGTAATATATTATACATAATATATAATATATTATACATTATATAATATATAGTATACTATATATTAGATTTTATACATTATATAACATATTATATGTCATATATCACAGTATTATATATTATAATAATATATATGACATATATTAGATAAAATATTATATAATATAATACATTATGTTTAATAATATAATATAATATATAATACATTCTATGTTATATGTAATATATAATATATATCATTTATTAAGTTATTTTATATATAACATATAATATAATCTTATATAATAGAATATTATATATAATATATAACATATATATTTCATAAATCATATATAATATGTATCATGTATTATGTGTCATATATTATATATAAAAAGTATCATATATTACATATATCTTACATTTCATGTAATATATATCATATATTATGTTATATATCATATATTATATTTTACATATCATTTATTATCAATAATATATATCATATGTTCAATGTAATATATATCATACATTATATAGTATATAGCATATGTTATAAAATATATATAGTATATCATATAATATATTGCATATACTATATAATGTATATCATATATATTATATACCTTGTATCATACAATATACATCATGCATTATATTATATATATAATATGTTATATAATATATGTCATATATTATATTTATTAAAGATGGTATATATTACCTATAATACATTATTTACATATCATATATTTTATAATTTAAATATTATATGACATATCATATATTTTAACATATAATATATACTATGTATATACTGTATATTTTATATATGATAAATTTAATATAATATATATAATCTATTATATATAATATATAATATAGTATATATAATATATACATGTCATAAAATATAATATGTATTATAGATCATTATATAATTCACCTATTATATATTAGATTATATATAATACATATAATATATATCTTATATATAAAACATATATTATATATTATATATAATGTAAATAATATATGTTATGTGTTATATATAAGTCATATAATATATATTATACATTATATGTAATATATAATGTATATAATATATATTATAAATAATATGACATAATATTTTTTATGTATATTATGTGATATTATATATTATATACTATATATTACACTTATAACATATTATATAATATATAATGCATATATATAATACATATTATATATGTAATTGTTTTTAGACAGAGTCTTCTTCTGTTGCACAGACTGGGGTGCAATGGCAGCATGTTGGCTCACTGCAACCTCTGCCCCACGGGTTCAAGTGATTGTCCTGCCTCAGCCTCCAGGTAGCAGGGACTACACCATACTGGGACTTTTCCAGCTGTCACCATGCCTGGCTGAATTTTTTGAGTTTTAGTAGAGACAGGATTTCACTGTACTGGCCAGGAAGGTCTTGATCTCCTCACCTTGTGATCCTCTTGCCTTGGCCTCCCAAAGTGCTGGGATTAGAGGCCTGAGCCAAGATACATATTTTTTCAATGAAGAAAAATTTCAAAGCTACTCTGCTTGGTACGATAATCAAACATCTAAATTGAGGGATAAAACATAACCATGAAACATATTGATAACTGCATATGGAAAATACAGAGGATAATGTTTTAAATAACATATTTGGAAAGCACTAACTAATAATTTGAAGAGTTTGCATTTGACAGGCCAGTATGAACATACCTTGAATGCAGCAACACAGGTTCCACATGAGAAAAATCGAAATCAGGGAAAATGAAACCACAAAGGTTCAATCTGCTCTGAGCTTTGAAAAACTCAGCACAGACAGTGGCACTTAGGACCAAGGGCAGGAGATCCCTAATCCCATCACAATGGCGATAGGGCATAAACATTCCAGGGTGAAGGCACAATCCACATTGTGAGGTCCAACTGCTGCCAGGCAGTCAGGAGTGCTTTCACATGTACAGGACGGTCATTGAAGGCTCAGTGTTTTGTTTCAAAAACTGAATCCCAAGTCCACACATTACCATGCTGTACTTCTTAAAGTAAGTTATGAGATGGGAAATGGGGCACAACCAAATATATATATATGTGTGTATATATATATAATTATATATTATGTAATATATAAAAAATATACAATATGTATAACATATATATAATTTCCTTTTACATCCTGCACACTTATATTATTTATAATATATTATGTATAATATAATATATAATGATACATATTTATTATTCTCATTATAAAACATAAAAATATGTAATTTTTATACATAATATAATATATAATTATATATATTATATAATTATATGTATAAATATATTTAACATAATTATGTATATTATAAATATTATAATTATATGTAATATATATAATATATAATATCTATTATATAACATATTTTATAATGTAGAATATCATATGTATAACATGATAAATTATATGATATTTAATATATAATATAAGATGTATTATATATTACATATAATATGTAATATATTATACATAATATTTAATATATTAGATATTATAAATTATTCAATGTATTACATATTATATATTATGAATGGTATAACATATCATATTATATAATAATATAATATATATTATAATATATACGTGACATATTGGATTAAATATTATATATTACATTATGTACAGTAATCATATAATAAAATATATAATATATTATGATATATTACATATTATATATTAAGTTATATTACATATAATATACAATAAAATCATTTATGATAGAATATTATATAATTATATATAATATATAACATATGTAATATATATCATATATAATACATATTTTATTTACAGTATAGAATATATATTTTCTGTACATTGACATTTTAAGTACAGTATAGAATATGTATTTCCTGTACTTTGATATTTTATGTATAGTATAGAACATATATTTTGGGTACTTTGATATTTTCTGTGCAGTATAGAATATATATTTGGTGTACTTTGATATTTTATGTACAGTGTAGAATATATATTTGACATACATTGATATTTTAAGTACAGTGTAGAATATATATTTGGGGTACTTTGATATTTAATGTACAGAATAAAATATATATTTGGGGTACTGTGACATTTTAGGTACAGGACAGAATACATATTCTGTGAACTTTTATATTTTATGTCCAGTACAAAATATATATTTGGTGTACTTTCATATTTTATGTACAGTATACAATATATATTTGGTGTATTTTGATATATTATGAAGAGTATGGAATATATATTTGGAATACTTTGATATTTTATGTACAGTATAGAATATATATGTGGTGTACTTTGATATTTTATGTACAGTATACAATATATATTTGGTGTACTTTGATATTTTATGTACAGTATTGAATATATATTTGGTGTACTTTGATATTTTATGTACAGTATATTATATATATGGTGTTCTTTGATATTTTACGTACAGTATAGAATATATATTTTGTGTAGTTTGATATTTTATGTACACTGTGGAATGTATATTTGTTATACTATGATATTTTATGTATAGTATATAATATATATTTGGTGCGCTTTGATATTGTATGCACAGTAAAGAATATATATTTTGGGTACTTTGATATTTTATGCACAGTATAGATAACATAATTTGGGTACTTTGAAATTTTATGTCCAGTATAAAATACATATTTTGGGTATTTTGATATTTTCTGTAGAGTATAGAATATAGATTGTGTACTTTGATATTTTATGTACAGTACATAATATATAGTTTGGGTACTTTGATATTTTATGTACAGTATGGAATATATATTTTGGGTAGTTTGTTATTTTATGTACAGTATTGAATATATATTTTGGGTACTTTGATATTTTATTATTATATATATAATTGTTTTTAGACAGGGTCTTGTTCTGTTGCACAGACTGTTGTGCAATGGCACCGTCTTGACTCACTGCAATCTCTGCCTCACGGGTTCAAGCGATTGTCCTGCCTCAGCATCCCAGGCTGGGACTATTAGGACTACTGGGACATACTGGGACTACTCCAGCTGCCACCATGCCTGGCTAAGTTTTTTAGTGTTAGTAGAGACAGGATTTCACTGTATTGGCCAGGATGGTCTTGATCTCCTCACGTTGTGATCCTCTTGCCTTGGCCTTCCAAAGTGCTTGGATTAGAGGCCTGAGCCAAGATACATATTTTTTAAATGAAGAAAAATTTCAAAGCTACTCTGCTTGGTACAATAATCAAATATATAAATTGAGGAATAAAACATAACCATGAAACATATTGATAACTGCATATGGAAAATACAGAGGATAATGTTTTAAAAAACATGTTAGGAAAGCACTAACTAATAATTTGAAGAGTTTGCATTTGACAGGCCAGTATGAACGTACCTTGAATGCAGCAACACAGATTCCACATGAGAAAAATCAAAATCAGGGAAAATGAAACCACAAAGGTTCAATCTGCTCTGAGCTTTGAAAAACTCAGCACAGACAGTGGCACTTAGGACCAAGGGCGGGAGATCCCTAATCCCATCACCACGGCGATAGGGCATAAACATTCCAGGGTGAAGGCACAATCCACATTGTGAGGTCCAACTGCTGCCAGGCAGTCAGGAGTGCTTTTTATATATTATATACAGTATATATAATATATATCTAATATATCATGTTATATAATATAGCATATCATATGTATAACACAGTATATATTTATGATATGATATAGTATATAATGTATTATATATTACATATAATATGTAACTTATTATACATAATATGTAATATATAAGATATTATATAACATATAATGTATTATGTATTAGATGTTATATATTATATAACATATTATATATTATATCGTGGAAATAGGGAACAAATATATATATATGTGTGTGAATATATATAAATATATATAATGTTATATAACTTATATAATATGTATAACATATATATAATTTCTTTTACATCCTGCATCCTTATATTATATACAATATATTACGTATAATATAATCTATAATGAAACATTTTTATTATACACAATATAATTCATGTAAAATATATAATTATTATATAGAACATAATATGTAATTATATATTGCATATAATTATATATATAATTACATAACATATATTTATATATTATATAATGTACATTATATAATATATATTATATAATATACATTATATAATATATATTATATAACATATATAATATAGAATATCATATGTATAACATATGATATATTATGTAATATTGAATATATAATATAATATGTAATGTATTATATATTACATATAATATATAATGTATTATATATTACATATAATATATAATGTATTATATATTACATATAATATATAATATAATAGATACTATATTAGATATAAATTATACAGTATATTGTACATTATATATTATGTGTTATGTAACATATCATATATTATATAGGAATATATTATATATTATATACATGACATATATTACATAAAATATTATATAATATATTACATTATGTACAGTAATATAATAAAATATATAATATATTATGATATGTTATATATAATATATCATGATATATTATAAATATATTATATTATATATTATATATATAATGATATATATTATATATTAAGACATAATATATATAATATACAGTATAATCATATATAATAGAATATTATATAATTATATATAATATATAACATATGTAATATGTCATATAACATATAATATTTTATGTACAGTATAGAATATATATTTTCTCTATATTGATATTTTATGTACAGTGTAGAATATATATTTCGTGTACTTGGATATTTTGTGTACATTATAGAACATATATTTGGTGTACACTTGTATTTTATGTACAGTATAGAATATATATTTGGTGGACTTTGATATTTTCTGTACAGTATAGGATATATATTTGGTGTAATTTGATATTTTATGTACAGCATACAGAATATATTTGTTGTACGTTGATATTTTATATACAGTATAGAATATATATTTGGGGTATTTTAATATTTATTGTACAGTATAAAATACATATTTGGGGTACTGTGATATTTTATGTACAGGATAGAATATATACTTTGTGTGCTTTTATATTTTATGTATAGTATAGAATATATATTTGGTGTAATTTGATATTTTATGTACAGTATACAATATATATTTGGAGTACATTGATATTTTATGTACAGTATAGAATATATACGTGGTGTATATTGATATTTTATGTACAGTATAGAATATATATTTGTTGTACTTTGACATTTTATGTACAGTATAGAATACATATTTGGTGTACTTTGATATTTTATGTACAGTATAAAATATATATTTGGTGTACTTTGATACTTTATGTACAGTATAGAATATATATAAGGTATAGTTTGATATTTTATGTACAGTATAGAATATATATTTGGTGTACTTTGATATTTTATGTGCAGTATTTGATACACATTTGGTGTAGTTTGATATTTTATGTACAGTATATGATACATGTTTGCTGTACTTTGATATTTTATCTACAGTATATGATACATATGTGGTGTATTTTGATATTTTATCTACAGTATGTGATACATATTTGGTGTATTTTGATATTTTACGTACCGTATATAATACATATTTGGTGTAATTTGACATTTTAATTACAGTATATAATATATATTTGGTTTACTTTGATATTTTATATACAGTATATAATATATGCATTGTGTACTTTGATACTTTATGTTCTGTGTATAATATATATACAGTGTAGTTTGATATTTTATGTACGGTATATGGTGCGTGTTGGGTGAAATTTGGTATTTTATGTATAGTATATATGTTTGCTGTACTGTGATATTTTATGTACAGTATACGATACATATTTGGTGTAATTTAACATTTTAGGTACAATATATTGTACGTATTTTGTGTATTTTATTTTCTGTATGGTATATGATACATATTTGGTGTACTTTGATATTTTATGTACAGTATATGAAACATATTTGGCATACTTGGGTATTTTATGTACAGTATATGAAACATATTTTGGGTACTTTGATAGTTTATGTACAGTATATGATACATATTTGGTGTACTTTGACATTTTATGCGCACTCTATGATATTTGATGTACTTTGATATTTTATGTACAGAGTATAATATAAATATTGTGTAGTTTGATATTTTATGTACAGTATATATTAGGAGTACTTTGATATTTTCTGTACATTATATGATATATATTTGGTGTACATTGATATTTTATGTACAGAGTATAATATATATGTGGTGTACTTTGATATTTTATGTACAGTATATAATACATATTTTGTGTACTTTGATATTTTATGTACAGTATATGATACATATTTGGTGTACTTTGATATTTTATATACAATATATGATTCATGTTTGGTGTAGTTTGATATTTTATGTATAATATATGATACAAATTTCGTGTACTTTGATATTTTATGTACAGTATATAAAATATATTTGTTACACTTTGATATTTTATGTTCAGTATAAAATATATGTTTGCTGTTATTTGATATTTTATGTATAGCATATATGTTTGGTGTACTTTGATATTTTATGTACAGTCTATGATACATATTTGGTGTACTGTGATATTTTATGTACAGTATATAAAATGTATTTGGTGTATTTTGATATTTTATGTACAGTATATAACATATATTTTGTTTACTTTGATATTTTATGTACAGTATATAATATATATTTGGTGTTCTTTGATATTTCATGTAAAGTATATAATACATGTTTGTTGTGCTTTGATATTTTATGTATGGTATATTATATATATTTGGTGTGATTTGATATTTCATATACAGTATATAATCTATTTTTGGTGTGCTTTGATATTTTATATTCAGTATATAATATATATTTGCTGTGCTTTGATTTTTTCTACAGTTTATATGTTTGGTGTGCTTTGATATTTTATGTACAGTATATTATATATATTTGGTGTTCCTTGATATTTTAGGAACAGTATATGATAAACATTTGGTGTGCTTTGGTATTTTACATACAGTAAATGATTCATATATGCTGTGCATTGATATTTCATGTACAGAGTATGATACACATTTGGTGTACTTTTATATTTTACATACAGTATATGATACATATTTGGTGTAATTTGATATTCCATATGCAGTTTATAATACATATTTTGCATACTTTGATATTTTATGTACAGTACATGATACATATTTGGTGTAGGTTGATATTACCTGTAAAATATATGATACATATTTGGTGTACTTTGATATTTTATGTATAGTGTATAATATATATTGTGTACTTTTTTATTTTATGTACAGTATATGATACATATTTTGTGTACTTTGATATTTTATGTACATTATATAATATATATTTTATGTACTGTGATATGTGTACAGTATACAATTTATATTTCGTGTACTTTGATATTTTATGTACAGTATATAATATATGTTTGGTGTACTTTGACCTTTTATGTACAGTGTATAATATATATTTGGTGTACTTTGATATTTTATGTACAGTATATCATATATGTTTGGTGTACTTTGATATTTTATGTACAGTATATGATACATATTTGTTGTAATTTGATATTTTATGTACAGTATACGATACATGTTTGTTACACTTTGATATTTTATGTATAGTATATGATACATATTCGGTGTACTCTGATGTGTTTTGTACAGTGTATGATGCATATTTGGTGTACTTTGATATTTTATGTACAGTATGTGATACACATTTTGTGTAATTTGATATTTTATATACAGTGTATGATACATATTTAATGTACTTTGATAGTCTGTGTACAGTATATATCTTTTGTTACTTTGATATTTTATGTACAGTATATAATACATATTTGGAGTACTTTGAGATTTTATGTACACTGTAGAATATATGTTGGGTTTACTTTGTTATTTTATGTACAGTATATAATACATATTTGGTATACTTTGATATTTTATGTACCATATATTATATATGTGGGGTGAATTTTGATATTTTATATACAGTATAGAATACATATCTGGTGTACTTTGATATTTTATGTACAGTATATGATAAATATCTGGTGTAATTTGATATTTTGTGTACAGTGTGTGATACATATTTTGTGCACTTTGATATTTTATGTACAGTACATATTTTGTGTACTTAGATATTTTATGTACATCATATATATTTGGTGTACTATGATATTTTATGTACAGTATATCATATATATTTGGTGTGCTTTGATATTTTATGTGTTGTATATAACATGTATTTGGTGTAATTTGATATTTTATGTAAAGTATATGATACGTATTTGGTGTACTTTGATAATTTATGTACAGTATATGGTACATGTTTGGTGTACTTTGATATTTTATGTACACTATATGACACATATTTGGTGTACTTTGATATTTTATGTACAGTATATGATACATATTTGGTGTATTTTGATATTTTATGTTCAGTGTATGATACATATTTGGTGTACTTTTATAATTTATGTACAGTATATGATACATATTTGGTGTACTTTGTTATTTTATGTATAGTATATGATACATATTTGGTGTAATTTAATATTTTATGTACAGTATATATTTTTGGTGTATTTTAATATTTTATGTACAGCATATGATACAAATTTTGCATACTTTGATATTTTATGTACAATATACAATACATATCTGGTGTATTTTGATATTTTTTGTACAGTATAAGATACATATTTGCTGTAGTTTGATATTTTATATACAGCATATAAATTTGGTGTACTTTGATATTTCATGTACAGTATATAGTATATATTTGGTGTACTTTGATATTTTTGTACAGTATATAATATATATTTGGTGTACTTTGATATTTTATGTACAGTATATAATATATATTTGGTGTACTTTGATATTTTATGTACAGTTTTAATATATGTTTGGTATGCTTTGGTATTTAATGTACAGTATATATTATTGGTGTTATTTGATATTTTATGTACCGTATATGATACATATTTGGTGTACTTTGATGTTTTTCATACTGTATATTTATTTGGTGTAATTTGATATTTTATGTACCGTACATGATACATATTTGGTGTACTTTGACATTTTATGTACAGTATGTGACACATGTTTGTTGTACTTTGATATTTTATGTGCAGTATATGATACATATTTGGTGTGCTTTGATATTTTATGTGCAGTATATGATACATATTTGGTGTACTTTGATATTTTATCTACACTATATGACACATTAGGTGTAGTTTGATATTTTATCTACGGTATGTGATACATATTTGTTGTACTTTGATATATTATGTACAGTATATTTATTTGCTGTACTTTGATATTTTATGTACAGTATATAATACATATTTTGTGTATTTTCACATTTTATGTACAATATATAATATATATTTGGTGTGATTTTATATTTTATGTACAGTATATAATATATATTTGGTGTACTTTGAGATTTTATGTACAGTATATAATATATATGGTGTACTTTCATATTTTATGAACAGTATAAAATGTATATTTGGTGTTCTTTGATATTTTATGTACAGTATATTATACATGTTTTGTGTACTGTGATATCTTATGTACAGTATATTATATAGTTGGTGTAACTTGATATTTTATGTACAGGACATAATATATATTTGTTGTACTTTGATATTTTATGTACAGTATGAAAGATATATTTGTTGTATTTTGATATTTTATATGCGGTATATAATATATATTTCGTGTACTGTGATATTTTATGTACGGTATATAAAATATATTAGTTGTATTTTGATATTTTATGTACAGTTTATAATATTTATTTGTTGTACTTTGATATTTTTTGTACAGTGTATAATATAGATTTGTTGTAGTTTGATATTTTATGTACAGTTTATAATATCTATTATGTATACTTTGATATATTATGTAGAGTATATAATGTGTATTTGGTGTACTTTGATATTTTATGTACAGTATATAATATATATTTGGTGTACCAGATGTTTCATATACAGTGTATAATATGTATTTGGTGTACTTTGATATTTTATGTACATTATATACTATGTATTTGGTGTACCTTGATATTAAATGTAGAGTATATAATATGAATTTGGTGTACTTTGATATTTTATGTACAGTATATAATATATATTTGGTGTACCGGATGTTTCATATACAGTGTATAATATGTATTTGGTGTACTTTGATATTTTATGTACATTATATACTATGTATTTGGTGTACCTTGATATTAAATGTAGAGTATATAATATGAATTTGGTGTACTTTGATATTTTATGTACAGTATATAATATATATTTGGTGTACTTTGACATTTTACGTACAGTGTATAATATATATTTGTTGTACTTTGAAATTTTATGTACAGTATATATTTGCTATACTTTGATATTTTATGTACAATATATATTATATGTGGTGTACTTTGATATTTTATGTACAGTATATAATAGATGTTTGCTGTACTTTGATATTTTATGTACAGTGCATAATATATATTTGGTGTACTTTGATACTTTATGTACACTATATATTATAGATTTGTTGTACTTTGATATTTTATGTACAGTATATAATATATATTGTGTATACTTTGATATTTTATGGACAGTATATAATATATATTTGGTCTACTTTGATATCTTCTATGCAGTATAAAATATACATTATTTTGTATTTTGATATTTTCTGTACACTATATAAGATATATTTGGTGTACACAGACACACACACTCACTCCTTCATTCTGCTGGTTAGGAACTTAGTAGGGGTCTCTGGGAGCTGCAGGTTTCCTAATCATGTCTGCACCTAAGAACATAAGGTCTTGTCTGGCTCTTCTTATGAACGGTCCCCCAGCCCGGACTCCGTAAGATCCATGCTAGCCTCACCCATCTTCTCCCTCTTCCCTCTCAGAAACTCAGACTTAAGTGGAAGCTCCTCACCAGGGATCCGGAGCTACCATTCACCATCCCCTAGGGCTCCACCACACTCATCTCTGTCATCGCCCGTATCCCACAATCTCCCATTTCCCTGTCCTCTCCGTGATGGGCAATCAATGAAGCCATTGGGCTCTCCCGTGTCCTCCTCTGAGGATTCTTCAGAGTCACCACGTTCATCAGTAATATACCACATGTTCCTACTGCCATCACCCAGCAGCTCACCCCCAGCTCTCGGGAAGTCTCCTGGGTCTCCCAGCTACTCTCCAAACAACCCCAGATTTCAGCTGGAGTCAGCCCCCCACACCCAGGAGTCACCTACAAACTCACGAGCCTCACGGTGCTCCTCCCCTGTGTCTTTCATCTCTTCACCCCCAGGCCTCAGGGACTCTCCTGTGGCTCCCAGTTACTCTCAAGCCATCCCCAGGTTCCTGCGGGAATCAGCAACATGCACCCAGGAGTCCCCCAGAGACTCACAGGTTTCGGGAGCATATGAGCGGTCCCCCAGCCCTGACTCCTCAAGATTCATGCCTGCCTCACCCAGCATCTACCTCTCCCCTCCCAGGAACTCAGACCCAAGGGGCAGCTCCTCACAAGGGATGTGGAAGTACTCTACATCATCCCGCAGGGCTTCACCACTCTCACATCCGTCATCGACAGAATTCCACAACTTTACATTTCCCTTTCCTAACCAAGAAGGACAATCACTCATGTCATTGTGTTCTCCCGTGTCCTCCTCGGGAGATTCCTCACAGTCACCCCATTCATCAATAATATACCATATGTTCTTACTGCCATCATCCAGCAGCTCACCCCCAGCCACCAATGACTCTCCTGTCTGTCCCAGCTACTCTCCAACTACGCCCAGATTTCAGCGGGCGTCAGTATCCCACACCCCAGAAACACCTACAAACTCACAGACCTCAGTGAGATCCTCGCCAGTCTCTCTCACGTCTTCACCCCCAGCCCTTACGGACCCTCCAGTCTCTCCCAGCTACTCTCCAACCACCCCCACATTTCAGCTGGAGTCAGTTCCTGGCACCCCGGAGTCACCACCAAACTCACCAGTTTCACTGAGTTACTCCCCGGTCTGTCTCATGTCTTCACCTCCAACCCTCAGGGATTCTCCTGTCTGTCCCAGCTACTCTCCAACCACGCCCACATTTCAGCGGGAGTCCGTTGCAGGCACCCAGAAATCACCACCAAACTCACCAATTTCACTGCGTTACTCCCCAGTCTCTCTCATGTCTTCACCAGCCCTCAGGGACTCTCCTGTCTGTCCCAGCTACTCTCCAACAACGCCCAGATTTCAGCTGGAAGCAGTTCCTTGCACCCCGGAATCAACACCAAACTCACCAATTTCACTCAATTACTCTCCAGTCTCTCTCATGTCTTCACCAGCCCTCTGGGACTCTCCTGTCTGTCCCAGCTACTCTCCAACAACGCCCAGATTTCAGCTGGAAGCAGTTCCTTGCACCCCAGAATCAACACCAAACTCAACAATTTCACTCAATTACTCTCCAGTCTCTCTCATGTCTTCACCAGCCATCAGGGACTCTCCCGTCTGTCCCAGCTACTCTCCAACCACGCCCACATTTCAGCTGGAGTCAGTTCCAGGCACCCCGGAGTCACTACCAAACTCACCAATTTCACTCAATTACTCTCCAGTCTCTCTCATGTCTTCACCAGCCCTCAGGGACTCTACTGTCTGTCGCAGCTACTCTCCAACTACGCCCAGATTTCAGCTCGAAGCAGTTCCTTGCACCCCAGAATCGCCACCAAACTCACCAATTTCACTCAATTACTCTCCAGTCTCTCTCATGTCTTCACCAGCCCTCAGGGACTCTCCTGTCTGTCCCAGCTATTCTCCAACCACCCCCACATTTCAGCTGGAGTCAGTTCCTGGCACCCCGGAGTCACCACCAAACTCACCAGTTTCACTGAGTTACTCCCCGGTCTATCTCATGTCTTCACCTCCAGCCCTCAGGGACTCTCCTGTGTGTCCCAGCTACTCTCCAACCACGCCCACAGTTCAGCAGGAGTCCGTTCCAGGCACCCAGGAATTACATACAAACTCAGCAGTTTCACTGCGTTACTCCCCAGTCTCTCTCATGTCTTCATCCCCAGCCCCCTGGGACTCTCATGTCTGTCCCAGCTACTCTACCACCACGCCCAGATTTCAGAGGGAGTCAGCCTCCCACACTCCGGAATCACCTACAGACTCACAGACTTCACGGAGGTCCTCCCTGGTCTCTCTCAGGTCTTTGCCCTCAGCCCACAGGGACTCTTGTGTCTCTTTCAGCTACTCTCAAAACTTCTCTAGATTCCAGCTTTCCAGCTGGACTCAGTTCCAGGCACCCACGACACACCACTGAACTCACGAATTTCACTGACTTACTCCCCAGTCTCTCTCATGTTCTCACCCCCAGCCCTCAGGGACTCTTCTGTCTCTCTCAGCTACTCTCCAACCATCTCCACATTACACCTGGGGTCAGCTTCCCACACCCAGGTATCACCTACAAACTCACGGACCTTGCTGCAACCCTCCCCCATTTCTTTCACCTCTTCACCCCCTGCCTTCAGGGACTCTCCTGTGTCTCCCAGATTCTCTCCAGCCTTCCCCAGATTTCTGCCACAGTCAGCCCCAGGCACCCAGGGGAACCCTGGACACTCACAGGCCTCGCCAGGCTACCTCCCAATGACCTGTATCTATACAGGGATGGCTCCCACGCTTCCCTCAGGGACCCCAAACCCATCTCCACTTACATTCAGACACTCCCAGGGCCTGACAGCTACTCCCCGTTATTGTCCTTCAGTTCGAAGCCCTGGCCAATCTACTAGCCAACATGATGCAGCTACCTGGCCATGTCTCCACATTTCTGGGGAGGGCCCCACACCCAGCCCCAGAAGAGCCCCTCCTGCATTCCGTCCTCACACACAGGCCTTTCCATCCACTTGCTACTGTCACACTCTTGCCAGCAGAAGAGGCCCCTGTAATGGCCGATATCACCGCCCAGTCTATCCTCACCCCACAGCTGTGCAGCGGGACCCTCCTGCTGGCCCAGGTGGCTGCCAGAGCCCATGCTGGCACGACACTCCAGCATGTCGGCATCCCTGCGGGCCACGCTACCGGTGACATGGCTCCCATGACCCTCCTTCCTGGCAGTGACACTGCTGATGTGAACCCCAGTTTCACAGCTGTCATTTGTAAATAGGACCATTTTCCCTTTTCTCGCTCCCTTCCATTCACAGGGCTTCTCATTCTCTCTGTTTCTGCCTCCGTTTCAGAGATTTACTCACCTTTTTCTCTCTCACTATGTCTGCCGTGGTCTCCAGAAGAGTGTGCCACATAAAATTGCCCCATTAAAAGTCATGAATTGAGTGGATTTTAGTATATTTGTGCTTGTGCACATTCAATTTTAATTCGCAATCCATTTTAGAAGGTTTTACCACCCCCGACCAGAGAAAAACCCTGTGGACATTAGTCACTCCTCATTCTGTCTCAAACCCTCTCCCTGACCCTCAGCCCTAGGTAACAACTGCATAGAGCGATCAACCCCATATGCATAGATTTCCATATTGTGGACATTTCCTATAAACGGAATTGCACAATACGTGAGCTTTTATGACTGACATAACACTTTTAGCACAATATTTTCAAGATTCATCCACATTGCAGCCCTACCCACAGGGGGAAACCGCATTTTGTGGTTTCAATAACACCGGGTGTTTTCTCCTTCCTTCCGTCTTTCCTTCCTTCCTTCCTTCCTTCCTTCCTTCCTTCCTTCCTTCCTTCCTTCCTCCTATTTCTCTCTTATTCCTTCTGCCCTCTCTCTTCCATATGCCTTAGGTGCATCCTACGTCCTGCGTCCTTTTGGGGAATCCTCAACAGGTGCTGGAAAATTGTGTTATTGTGATTATTTACCGCTATCTCTCTTTCATGGTTCTCCATCAGTTGTAAGCATCTATTGGTTTATCCCAGGTCACTAAGTATATTTTAATTAGGTACACCTGTTTTTCTTTATACACCTGTTTCTGGAGTATAGGGTCGCATACTCATAAACCCAGTGTATCTCAGAAACGCATCTAATATTCCAATAAACCCATCATAACGTTGAAAAATCATAAATCAAACCAACATAAGTCACGGTTTGTCAGTGGATATGGGCTCCATCAATTCCATTGTCTTCAATAATGCTGTACACCATTAAGAATGGCAGACTGATTGGGCGTGGATGTGGATAACATTATAAAAATCAGTTATTAGAGGGATACTTTAACCTGACTGAAGAGCTGATCTAATGGTATTAGTACAGCGCATGCTTATGTGAGATGTTTTGAGACAGAGTAGTACATTTGTGTATGAAATTCTGTGGCTTTTTTCACTTAGTAGGAACCTTTGTGTGTGGAAAACTGAGAAAATTGCTTTCTGCTGTAGAGTCTGGCATTCACGGTAGATTAAAGCTTATTTTTCTGGAAGTAAATCTTATTCAATAAGATACTACTCTTTATAATAAAAAACAGAGACACTGGTGATGTGAAGTCATTATCCTCAGCAAACCAATCCAGGAACAGAAAACCAAACGCCACATTCTCACTTATAATGGGAGCCGAAAAATGGGATCACATGGACACAGGAAGGGGAACAACACACACTGGGGCCTTTTGGGAGGCAGAGCGTTAAGAAAAACAGCTACTGCATGCTGGCCTTAATACCTAGGTGATGGGTTGCCAGGTGCAGCAAACCACCATGGCACACGTTTGTTTACCTTAGTAACAAATCTGCACACCCTGCCCATATATCTCAGAACTTAGAAACAAAACGAAAGCAAAGAAAACGAGAAAGCAATAGGAAAACGCTAACGGCAAAACAAAGTTTCAAACTCAGAAAGTGACAGACCAATTTTTGATTCAAATCATGGTTCTCGACCCAGGTGCCTTAAGGTCAGGATAAAGAATTTGATTACGTATTGTAAAGAAGACATGCAGCGGATGACCAGAAAAATTGTTCTCAACATACGTGTGGCTTCGAGTTCAACGGTGACGCTATCTACCGGGACATAGCATTAGATTCCAAAGGGCCGAGTCCCGCAAGACTGGCCTCCCACACTAATAACAATGGGAAGCCCTACGTTGTTTTACCTGTGCTTCTCAGCAACTGGCTGTAAATCAGGTTTCCACCACTCCCAGTTTTACTTGCATTCATTTGCTGGAAGAGCTCACAGCACGCAGGGAAACACTGACATTTCCTATTTTCTGTATTTTAGCGGATATTGCAAAAACTTCAGAAAAAACTTTTGGGCCCGGCATGTGGGGAGGGGCGCACTGCCTTCCAGGAAGTGTTATCCAGAAGCTCTCTAAACCCAGTCCTTTTTGGTTTTTATGGAGACCTCATCTATAGGCATGATGGGTTAAACCATAGGCTATTGGTCATCAACTCAACCTGAGGCTCTCAACCCTCCCTGGAAATTGGGGTTGAGGCTTTGCCATTCTCAGTCTGAGTAAAAGAATTTACACAAACGGAAGTTTAAAACAGATTAGCATAACTGGAAACTTAACTAGATGATGGAATTATCTGGAGCCACACCTTGATATTCCTAACCCGAGCACCCTCATCCAACGAATGCTCCACCCAACTGGCTCCCAAGCCTCTACGGGGTTCCAGAGCAAAAGGATGTTTCTACAACGCCTATCTCCACCTCTTCTTCAAAGTCTTTTCGCTTACACGGGTAATTCTTCAACTGCCATGCATCAGGGTCAGGGGGAGGGCTTGTTACCACACAGATCTGTGGATCTCCGGGGTTTGAGGGTGACAAGGATGCTGCTGGTGTCAAAACCACAACGTGGGAACCACAGAACCCCTAGTTGGTTTTCAGTGTTTCCGTGCATTTAATTCATCATACCTTTGGCCAAGAAAACTTGTAAGTTCTCAGATTGTCCCAAAGGTGGTGCATGAAATCAAATCAGGAGAACAGTTTCCTACGAGGTGTAGCCTGGGAAAGTTGGGGGTGACTGATGGAAAGGAGGAGTGAAGCTCCGCCCTTTCCGCTGCGAGGCTGCGCCCGCGGCTATTTAAACCCACCCTGGCTGGCCTGTACTCAGATCTTCGCAGAGCGAAGCAGCAGCCGGAGCGTTTGGCGGACTCTGCGTGGACTTGGAGCTCACAGCATCTTGGGACTTGGAAGCGGATTCAGAGGACAGGACAGAACACTTGGGCAAGTGAATCTCTGTCTGTCTGTCTGTCTGTCTCATTGGTTGGTTTATTTCCATTTTCTTAAGGACCACATACCTCACACCCCACACACACAAACACACACGCACACACACATGCACACACACACACTCCTTCATTCTGCGGGTTAGGAAATTAGTAGGGGTCTCTGGGAGTTGCAGGTTTCCTAATCATATCTGCACCTAAGAACACTAGGGTCTTGTCTGGCTCTTCTTATGAACGGTCCCCCAGCCCGGACTCCCCAAGATCCATGCTAGCCTCACCCAGCTTCTCCCTCTCCCCTCTCAGAACCTCAGACTTAAGAGGAAGCTCCTCACCAGGGATCCGGAGCTACCATTCACCATCCCCTAGGGCTTCACCACACTCACCTCTGTCATCACCAGTATCCCACAATCTCCCATGTCATGTCCCTGTGGCTCACATCTGTAATCCCAGCAATTTGGGAGGCCAAGGCAGGCAGATCACTTGAGGTCAGCAGTTCAAGACCAGCCTGGCCAACACAGTGAAACTCCGTCTTTACTAAAAATACAAAAATTAGCCGGGCATGGTGGTGCACACCTGTAATCCCAGTGACTCAGAAGGCTGAGGCAGGAGAATCGCTTGAACCCAGGAGGCGGAGGTTGCAGTGACCGAGATTACACCACTGCATTCCAGCCTGGGTGACAGAGCAAGACTCCATCTCAAAAACAAACAAACAAAAAATAGGCTGGGCGCGGTGGCTCATGCCTATAATCCCAGCATTTTGGGAGGCTGAGGTGGGTGGATCACCTGAGGTCAGGAGTTCGAGAGCAGCCTGGCCAACTTGGTGAAACCCTATCTCTACTAAAAATACAAAAATTAGCTGGGTGTGGTGGCAGGCGCTTGTAATCCCAGCTACTTGGGAGGCTGAGCCAGGAGAATCGCTTGAACCTGGGAGGTGGATGTTGCAGTGAGCCAAGACTGCACCAGTGTACTCCAGCATGGGCAACAAGAGCGAAACTCCCTCTCAAAAAAAAAAAAAAGAAAAGAAATCATTTCCTTTGCAGCATCATGGACGCAGCTGGAAGTCATTATCCTGAGCAAATTAATGCAGGAACAAAAAACCAAATACCATATGTTCTCACTCATAAGTGAAAGCTAAACAATGGGTGCTCATGGACATCAAGGTGGCAATAATGGACCCTGGGGAGTTCTAGAAGGGGCACAGCAGAAAAGGGCACAGGTTGAAAAACTAACTATTGGGTCCTGTGCTCAGTACCTGGGTGATGCAATCAATCATACCCCAAACCTCAGCATCACACAATATTACCAATAAACCTGTATATGCACTTCCAAATCTAAAAGTTAATTTATACCAAAAATCTAAGCTCAAAAAGAAAAACAAATTCTTTTGCCCATTAAAAAACAAATAATAACAAATACAATAATCATCCTACATCAGAAATCTATATTAATGCAATTTATCATATTCATTAATTAAAGAAGACACACCTTACGATTATCTCAATTAATGCAGGAAAAAAGCATTCACTAAAATTCAGCCTGCACCTGTGACTTTAAAAATTAACAACTAGGAAACTTCCTTAACTCAGCAAAGAGAATCTACCAAAATACCTACCAGGAACATCACATTAATGGCATAATATTGACAGCATTTTCTTTAAAGCCTGGAATTAAACAAAAATGCCCTCTCTTCACTGCTTCCATTTAACAGTATACTACAGAGCCTAACCAGTGTAGAAAGTCAGTGTAGTAAGTAAATCTTTAGAATAACTCCGTAATCTAATGAGAGAATTCAGGAAGATTTCTAGATGCAGGCTCAACATAAAAATTAATAGCTAAATCAAGGATGCAGGTTGAAATCTTTACAGTAATTACTAAAAACATAGAAAAAGAGTATATGACTTCCAAGGTAATGACAGACGGTGAGAAGGAAAGAATTATATTAAAATTCAATCGAATGGAAACAGAATGTCAGTAGGAAAACAGAAGAGTTAAATAAAATAGATGTACATAGAACACTGTTCTCAACAATGCATAATACATGTTCTTTTCAAATGTACAGAAAACATTTGACAATATCGACCAAATTCTGGGCCATTAAGCAAGTCTAAACAAATTTCAAAGAACTAAAAAAAAAAAAAAAATACATAGTATGTTCTGTGTCCACCACACAATATAATCAGAAATCAAAAATTTAAAGATAAATACAAAATTCTCATATGTTTGGAAATAAGGAAGTATACTTCTACATAACTCATGGGTCAAAAAAAAAACAAGCACAAAGTTGGAACATAGTTTGAACTAAGTAAAATAAAAACACTAAAAATAAAAATTTATGGGACGAAACTAAAGCAATTCTTAGAGGAAAACTTGTAGCCTTAAATGGTAAATAGAAAAGATAGTGGTTGACACTCTAAGAATTATCCATGTCAAGAAGTCAGGAAAAGAACAAATTAACCCAAAGAGTACAGAAGAAAGTACTAAATATAATAGTAATTGATGAAATAAAAAATAAGTAAAAAATAGAGACCACAAATAGGCCAAAAACTTTGTTCGTTTAAAAGACTAGTAAAATTGATAAATCCCTGGTGCGACTACTCAGAAGAAAAAAGGGGAGAAGGCACCAAGAAAGCAAAGTCAGGAATAAAAAAGGGAACATCTCTGCAGACACTAAAATGGTAAAATGATATTGTGAACAATTTGATGTCAAGACAATTTGCAAAGTTAGATTAAATGGACAAATGCTGGGAAAACTATAATCTACCAAAATGGGCAAAAGAAATAAAATTATAAAAACATTCTATATAGGGAATTGAGCCATAATTTAAAGACCTCTCCAGAGAAAACTCTAGGCCAATGTGCGTTCACTGGTGAATTTCACTTTACACTTAAGAAGGAAAAAAATCAGCATACATAAATTTACCCAGAGAATAAAAACAGAGAAAATGAAATTTAACTCACTTTACGAAGCCAAGATTTGAAAAAACTATGAGAAAGGAAAATTATAACCAATCGCTCAGACGACATGAATTTGAAAATCCTAAACAAAATATTAACGGACAGAATCCAGCAATTTAATAATAAAATAATTTAATAAGTATTTAACAAAATAATACAGCACAACTAAATTACATTTATTCCAGAAACATGTTGGTTTACCATTTAATCAATGTAATTAACCACATTTATTTATAGGATAAAGTAGAAAAATTATCATCTCAAAGATTCAGAAAAATCTTTAAGAATTCAACATCCATTCATGATTTAAAAAAACTCTTAGCAAGCTAAACGAATTTCTTTTTTCCTTCTTTCTTTTTTTTTTTTTTGTTTCATTTTTTGAGACAGAGTCTTACTCTGTCATCCAGGCTGGAGAGCAGTGGTGCGATCTTGGCTCACTGGAACCTCTGCCTCCTGGTTTCAAGTGATTCTCGTGCCTCAGCCGGAGTAGCTAGCATTACAGGCATGTGCCACCACACCTGGCAAATTTTTGTATTTTTTAGTAGAGACAGGGTTTCACCATGTTGCCTAGGCTGGTCTTAAACTCCTGGCCTCAAGTGATCTGCCCCCACTGGGCCTCCCAAAGTGCTGGGATTACAGGTGTAAGCCAAGGCGCCCAGCCAAGGAATTTCTTAATCGATAAATGGTCACTAATACACACACACACACACACACACACTCGCAAAGCATTTGGAGAGATGTTGAAAGCTTTTCCTTTGATAATGGAACTGTATGTTGATGGCTGCTATTGCCACTTCTAATTCTACACTGTACTGAATGTTCTAGCCAGTGATAGGGGAGATGAATGACTGAAATGGAAAAAGTATAATTTATTATTTTCATATGATGTAATCATGTACCATAAAATCCAAAAGAATCTATAGATAAATTAGTAGAACTAATAAGTGAGTTTAGGCTGGGCACGGTGGCTCAGGCCTGCAGTCCTAGCACTTTGGGAGGCTGAGGCTGGCAGATCACTTGAGCACAGAAGTTTGAGACCAACCTGGGCAACATAGCGAAACCCCATCTCTACAAAAAAATGAAAAAATTAGCTGGGCATGGTGGCACCTGCCTGCAGTGCTAGCTACTCAAGAGGCTGATATAGGAGGATCACCTGAGCCCAGGGAGGTTGAGGCTGTAGTGAGCCATGATCATGCCACTGCATTCCAGCCTGGGTGACAGAATGAGACTGCTTCAAAAAAAAAAAAAAAAAGTGAGTTTAGGAAAGTTGCTAACTGCAAGATTAATAAATAAAATGAAGTGCATTTAAAACAACAAAAAACATTTAGAAAATAAACATTTTAAAGGGATATCATTTAAATAACCACAAAAAAATCTAAGAATAAATCTCACCAAAAATATGCAAGCTTTCTATACAGAAAATGAGAAAGCATTGTAAAGAGAAATTGAAGAGGACATAATTAAATGAGAGAATACCTCTGTTCATGGGTGGGATGAGTCAATATTGTAAAGATTCAATTCTCCCCAGTCTATAAATTCAATGCAATTCCAAACAAATTTCTACCCAGTGTGTGTAATTTGACTAGTTGATTCCCAAATTTATATGGAGATATAGATGACCTAAAATACCCAAACAATTGTGAAGAATAAGAAGAAGATGATGAGGATATATTAGAAAGCTACAGTAAGATAGTTGTGCTATTGGCACACAGATGAAAAATCAATGAACAGAAGAGAAAGGTCAGAAACAGATTCATGTTCCTCAGGGTAGTAAACAAATGAAAATCTTCTGAACCAGTGTGCTGGAATAACTGGAGAGCCATACACGAAAAAAGATGAAACCTGACGCCTTCCTCACACCACACACATAGATCAATTTTAAAAGGAATGAATCTTCCCGAAGAAAATACAGTAGTAAAATGTCCTTTAAACTCAAGGAAAATTTTCTTAATCAGGACACAAAAACACAAACTTTATAAAGGGAAAGCATGATACCTATGATGGTAATACAACTAAGAACTTCTGTTAACCAAAAGCTACTCCTGAGAGACAGAAAAGGCAAATCACAGAGCAGAAAAGCTTTCTTGAAATACATTTATGACCAATAACAGAATTGAAATCAGAATACACAAAGAACTACAATCAGGAGAAAAAAGATGAATAATCCAGGAGAAAAGTGGTTAAGAAAATTAAAAAGTTACTTTACAAAAAAGGATATCCAGATACTTAATCTTAAAAAAACTTCCTCAATCTTATTAATTACAGAAATGCAAATGATCACCACCACAAGATGCCATCACACAAACACCCAAAGGCTAAAGATAAAAATACTCCGAATTGCAAGTATTGGGGAAGATATGGAATGCTTGAAGTCTACAACACCAGTGGAGTAAAAATTGGTACAACTGTTTTAGAAAACAGGTGACATTATCAAATAAAGTTCAAGATTCATTACCCTAAGACAGAACAATTTTAGTCTGAGGTATACATTCAACAAAAATGTGGCCACATGTGCAACAAGAAACGTGTATTTTTAAAAGCAGTATTATTGGGCTAGGCATGGTGGCTCATGCCTGTAATCCCAGCAATTTGGGAGGCAGAGGCAGGCACATCACTTGAGGTCAGGAATTTGAGACCAGCCTGGACAACATGGCAAAACCCCATCTCTACTAAAAATACAAAATTAGCTGGGTGTGGTGGTGGACGCCTGTAATCCCAGCTACTCTGGAGGCTCAGGCATGAGAATTGCTTGAACCCAGGAGGCGGAGGTTGCAATGAACTGAGATCATGTCACTGCACTCCAGCCTGGGTGACAGAGTGAGACTTAATCTCAAAACAAAAAAACAAAAAACATAATTTATCACAATAAAAATTGGAAACAACCGAAATGTAATAGAAAGAAAGAGATTCCATTTTCAGTCACAATTTGTGCAAGAATGAATATTTGAAAAGATGTGCAAAGACATGATTAAAAAAGTATAAAATATTATTAAAGAATGAACAAGATGACTCACATGTACAACTCAATATCGCAAAGTTGTCACTTCTCTCAAGTTAATCTATAAATTCAATGTAGTTCCAATAAAAATCCTAAAAATGTTTTATTATGGCGCTTCACAAAATGATTTTAAAATTGAATGTAACAATAAAGTTCCAAGAAGAGCAAGACAATTATGCCTTTATCAAACCACATTATAAAGCTACAATAATTACAAAAGTGTGGTAGAGAGAACTTAGGAGCAGTTTTGAATATTTATAGAAACTTGGTATATTACTGAGAGGGATTACAAATTAATGGAGAACAAAACAGCACGCAATTGATGGTGTTAGGACAATTGGCTATCTATATGAAAAAAACACTTCCCCCAACTTCCAATTAGATTAAAGACCCAAATATTGAAAATGGAACTTGAATATTTTTGAAGAAATGTGGAATATCTTTACTACATCAGTATAGGGGGGTGAATTTCATAAACATGACAGAAAAGCGTGAAATATATACACACACATAGAAAAACAAATTTTACTATATTCAAAATTACAAACTTCTCTCCAGGCATGATGGCTCATGCCTGTAATCCCGGCACTTTGGGAAGCTGAGGTGGGTGGGTCACTTGAGTCTAGGAGTTCGAGACCAGTTTGGACAACACAGTGAGACCCTGTCTCTATAAAAAATACAAAAATTAGCCAGGCATGGTGACGCTCACCTGTAGTCCCACTTACTCAGAGCGGCTGAGATGGGAGGATCGCTTGAACCCCGGGAGGTTCAGGCTGCAATGAGCCGAGATCGTGCCACTGCACTCCAGCCTGAGTGACACAGTGAGATCATGTCTCAAAACAAAACAAAAATTTACAAACTTTTGTACAACAAAATAAATCACAATCAAATTTAAAAGGCAACATGTGGGGAGAATATAATTATAATTCTAAGAAAAATTGGCATTCAGATTCTTTAAAGAACTCCTATAAATCAATATAAAATATTTTTACTATCATGATACTACTGGTAACCTGCAGGCAGCAACCAACCAGAAGATAGCAAGACTAATATGAATGAACACATAAAAAAGAGGCTGCTCTCGTACATACCAGCTGAATATTAGCCCTCTAAACAACCTCTAACAAAATCAACAAAATATTATGTGAACACAGAATAATGTAAACCCCCTCTCAGCAAAAAAGAAAAAAAGTCAAATTTGAAATGATTGTTTTCCTTCAAGCAAGGAATTAGCATTAGTTAATAGAAAACTGATGCTGACTTCTTTAATAATAACATTTTAGGTTGGACAATGTGAAATGGCCATTTTTAAAGCAAAAGATGGTTAAAAACTGGCAATTTCAAATGATTCAACCTCTATATTCTTAACTATGGTACTGTAAATTGCCAGTTTATATACAATATTCCAACCTGTAGAGCTAAACCCAGAACCTGTATATTAACTAATATACAGCTAAACACAGAACCTGTATTTTAACTGATGGGCTTGAAACTAGTCAATAAGACTAAAACTTGATTTTACTGAATTATATAAGTCAGTTGATGGTGCTATGTTTTCCTGGAATTTGATATAAAAATTGATTTACAGCCCACTAAAAATGTAATTATTTATGTTTGTCAAAATTTGTGAAATATGCTTAGATGATTATTTAAAGCCTAAACCTGAATGAGAGAAAATCTAACTAAACTTAAATTGGTTGGATTTACAAATGGCTTTTTTTCCCCATTTTCACCCCACCAATGTCAACTTCTTCGTATCATTACACTATAAAAATTCCAGTATAATTTTTGATATAGCATCTCTGTTGGCTCCCTTAATCTAAAATGTTCTCACAAAGTTTAAGAACAACCTTAAATATTACTGGAACAAAAACAGACATATAGACCAATGGAACAGAATACAAAGCCGAGAAAAAATCCATGCATTTATACTCAGCTGATATTCAACAAAGGTGCCAAGAATCCAAGATGGGGAAAGGACAGTCTCTTCAATGAACAATACTGGGGAAACTGAATATCCACTTGCAGAAAAATGAAATTGCAACCTATCTCACCCAATATACAAAAATCATCTCAAAGTAAATGCTTAACTGTGAAACATGAAATTGGAAAACTACTAGAAGAAAAGATAGGTGAAAATCTTCTTGACATTGGTCTGGGCCAAGATGTTTTTGGATATGACTGAAAAGCATAGGCAACGAAAGAAAAAGTAGACAAATGATACTGTATCAAACTAAAACGCTTTTGCACAGCAAAGGAAATATTTATAGAGTAAAGAGACAACCTACAGAATGGGAGAAATATCTACAAAGCATACATTCGATAATAGTTTAACAGATTTTTTAAAAAAGGAATTCAGACAACACAATAGCAAGAGAATAAGTTACTTCTCTAGAAAATGGGCAAAGAACCTGAAAAGATATTTCTCAACAGAAGACACACAAATGGCCAAGAGGTATAATGAGAAAATGCTAAACATCATTAATCATCAGGGAAAAGCAAATTAAAACCACAAAGAGATATCCTCACACCTGTTAGGATGGTCATTAACAAACAGACAAAAGAAGAGTTGGTGAGGATGAAGAGAAAAGGGAAACCCCTTGTACGCTGTTGGTGTGAATGTAAATTAGTAGTTATTGTGGAAAACAGCACTGAGATTCCTCAAAAAACCAAAAATAGAACTACCATATGATTTGGAGATTCCACTTCTGGGTATATATCCAAAGGAAATGAAATCTGCACTCCCATGTTCACTGCAGCATTATTCATAATACCCAAGCTATGGAGTCGATCTAAATGTCATCAGTGGATAAATGGATAAATAATATATGGTACATATAATTAAAGGCACACTATTCAGCCTTAGGGGAGATCCTGTCACTCGAGATAATACGGACGAACCTGGAGAACATTATGCTAAGTGAAATAAGCCAGGCGTAGAAAGACAAATACTGCATGTCTCACTTATTTGTGGAATCTAAAAAAGTCAAATTCATAGAAGCAGAGAGTAGAATGGTGGTTACCAGGGGCTGGGGAGACAAAACTTGGGGGATTGTGAAGATGTTGGTTTTTACTTTATGATTATTGTTATTTTTTTAGATGGAGTTTTGTTCTTGTTGCTTGGGCTGGAGTGCAATGGTGCGATCTCAGCTCACTGCAACCTCTGCCTCCCAGGTTCAAGCGATTCTTCTGCCTCAGCCTCCCGAGTAGCTGGGATTACAGGTGCATGCCACCACACCTGGCTAATGTTTTGTAATTTTTAGTAGAGATGGGGCTTCACCATGTGATCCACCTGCCTCAACCTCCCAAAGTGCTGGGATTACAGGTGTGAGCCACTGTGCCCAGCCTGAGATGTTGATTAAAGGATGCAAAATTTCAGTTAGACAGGAAGAATAAGTTCAGGAAATTTATTGTACAACATAGTGACCACAGTTAATAATCATGTATACTTGAAAATTGCTGAGACAGTAGATTTTAAATGTTCTCACACAAAAATATGTGGAGTAATGCATATGTTAATTAGCTTGATTTAGCCATTTCACAATGTTTACGTATATAAAAACATCATGTTGTACACCATAAATATATTGGTTCTTTATTTGTTAATTTAAAAATAAAAAAGATCAGCCTTAAATAAAAGTACTCTGATATTCTAAAATTAAAGACTGTTTGTATTTTGAGAGATATAAACTGGCAAACCAAAAATAAAGAAATCCAAATACTAGTAAAACAAGGGAAAATATGCTCAACCTTCCTTAGTTCTTTTTTCCTACTTTCTTCCCTTCCTTATCCTCTCCCTATCTCCTACCCTTCCTCCTCTCCTCTTTCCTTTCTCCTTCCCTTCTTTCAGTCTTGGAGCTAATATTTAAAAATGCTAACAATTATTAATACATATAAATAGCAATACGTATCTTGTTCTTGTACTTTATGTATATTTACATATCTTTAGAAATGGAGAAATAAAAAGGAAAATGCTATTACCTGTGCCTCCTTTACAGTGAATCGCTACGATGTTTTCAAGATCTTGAGCCATCCACTCATTTACTTCCTTGGTGAAAACCACCATCTGACTGATTTCAAGTTTAAGATTTTTAGTTAAAATATTTTCAAAAAATCAAACCCAATATATTTAGCCCTCTTCTGATAGTCAATTTAGCATAAAACTTACTGTAGAGTGGGGACATTATGATCATCAATCATGATTCTAACGACCCTATTATGGAAGTGCTTAGGATCATAAGCTCTTTCACCTAAAATAAATAACATGTATGTCATATCTCTATAGGGAATAACATGATAAATGAGGAAGTTATGAATAAGTTAACATATCTTATTAGAATTCCTTATCTATCTTCAAAAAGAGCTTTCCAAGTTGCTCCTGCCACTCTAAAATAAACGCAAGCGTTTCAAAAATGTAAGGATGGTAGTGGTTTATCCATCTCATATAACCTAAACTCAACTTATTTTTGTTTAATAGGTATAATTTTTAACTTTCTAGCAGACTATTCATTATATTATTTCAGGGTAGTTAGAAACCACACGAGGCAAATGTAGCTGACCAGAATGTTTGCCCCCTGAAAATGTCTATTGAGTATACAGGTAGAGGAAAAAATCAAGAGAGACAGGGTATTAAACTGGGTTACAACCTATTTTCTACAGTTTTTTGCTTTTTTCCCATCTAGACCCTTGCTCTCATCACATGCCACTGCTGATGGGTCAGAAGACTCATTTGTTAAATTGTCTATGTCCTCATAATGCAATCTGGCAAGAAAAACAGAAAGATTTTCCTAAACCTAATATCGCTAGAACAGATCTTCCCTAAAATGGTTTGCTTCCACTGCAGCCTCATTGGTCCTGCCAAAGCCACATCCTTCATATGGTACTTTGTGCTGCTGGGCTAACTCCTTCTACTAAATGGGGCCAGTCCAAGATGGGGATTTTTAAATTCATTCCTTGCCACTACCAAATACTTATGATTAAATGCAATCTAAAAAACAAAATCATCTTCTTACGTGCAGTAATCTGTTTTCTATCTACAGTAGCAAAATATAGAGTAATGTACATACTGCATAGATTGTAGACTCGATAGTGGTTTCGGTGTTTCTTATCTAGAAACCGCACAACTTCCTAAAAAAGACAAACACATATCTTACATATTTACATGGCACCAACATAAGCTATTTCCTAGGGGGAACCTAAAATGGTTATTACATTTATCAGTTTGTGTCTCACTAGCATCTTCTAGGGGAGATTCAGGGAATAAGAGGGTATGCAAATTTCAAGTTCTAATCCACTGTGATTTTTCAAATAGTCCACAAGTATGTTTGCCTACTCAGATGAGTCTCTATTGTAAATACACACTGTTTAAAGCTATCAGATAAGTAAATTAGCTGGTTAACTAACTTTAAGTAATTTGTTCTAAATCATTAATTCACAGTTAATATGGTTCTTGTTTAAATCTAATTCATATTCGTTCTTATTTAAATTTAATTCTGAATAGATACATCTTTAGAGAGTGATCTGCATATTACAGTCTACCTAAGCACCATGTAAACAAATAAATGCAAAAAGTATATAGTATGATTGTGTGTATGTGTGATAGAAAAAGATAAACATATCAAATTTTAAATAACTGGTAACAATATGGAGACTTTTTTGGCTCATTTGTTCTCTTTATTTTTTTAAATGAAGATATATGTGTACCTATAAGTGTGTGTGTATATATATATATGTATATATGTATAACCTTTAAAATGAAAAACAAATAGTAGTTATAATTTAAAATACAATCAATACCACTATATGAATCCAACTTTCAGTAAATACATCTTTCTGAAACATACACACACATACGTATATATCTCTGTGCAACAACAAAAATGACACAAAATTTTAAAACTGATTAGTATGGTACCCTCAGAGCAATGTTTACTGGCTTAATATTGAGAAAAATAAAATGAAGGTATCAAAGTCATCCATTTATTAAACTGGCTATCTCTGTTAAGAGGAAATAATAAGTCAAAAAGATGAACACTCTGAATCTGCATAGTGGGGGAGGCAAGGATAAATAGTTTTATATACTTCAGGTGTATCCTCCCCCCAGGTGATGGCTTTGTTCTTATCAATCTCTATGTTAAGATAATCCAATGGCCTGACCTGTCTTCCACCTGAAGAGACCATGGAGATTAGGCTCAGTCTTGTGCTTGCTTCCCTTTTCCACGGTGTGGCACTGGGCACACTTCTGAACAAAAATTTTCTTGCCTTTCTCAGCATCACCCATATTTAATTCTCTCTTTCATCACTGGCACTACAAAGGTTCCCGCTCAGAAGCCAGATGTCCCGCTCTATGTACCATATTTTCTTTATCTAATCTATCATCGACTGGCATTTAGGTTGATTCCATGTCTTTGCTCTTGTGAATACTGCTGCAATGAACATATGTGTGCATGCATGTATTTTTATAAGACAATGATTTATATTCCTTTGGGTATATACCCCATAATGGGATTGCTGGGTCTGATGGTATTTCTGCCTCTAGGTCTTTGAGGAATTGCCACACTGTCTTCCACATGGCTTGAACTAATTTACACACCCACCAACAGCATTTCTTTTTCTCTGCAACCTTCCCAGCATCTGTTATTTTTTGGCTTTTTAATAGTAGCCATTCTGACTGGCATGAGATGGTATCTCATTGTGGTTTTGTTTGCATTTCTTTAATGATCAGTGATGTTGAGTTTTTTTTCATATTTTTGTTGACTGCATGCATGTCTCTTTTGGGAAGTGTCTGTTCAGATCCTCTGTCCACTTTTTAATGGGGTTGTGTTTTTCTTGTAAATGTAGGTTCCTCATAGACTCTGAAGGAGATATTACCAGTGAAGCCTGAGAAACAGCAAAGATGGCAGCCAGCTCCTTCCTTTGGAAGCTCCATCCCAGGGGGATACTGACCTGTAGCCAGCCCGCACATACCTGCAAGAGGTGGCTGGAGACCCCTGTTGGGCATTCTCACCCAGTCAGGAGGCATGGGATCAGGGACCCATCCAAAAAAACAGTCTGGCTGCTTTGGGGTAGAGCAGGTGTGCTGCACTGTGAGGGATCCTTCCTCCTCCGGACCACCTGTATTCTCCAAAGCCAGCAGGTTGGAGTGGCTGAGTTGACCAAACTGCAGAGGTGGCAGCTGCCCCTCCCACCAGGAGCTCCATTTCAGGGAGAGATCAAAGCTCTGTCCATAGAACCGTTGCTGGAGTGGTTAAAGCCCCTACAGGGATTCCTGCCCAGTGAAGAGGAATGGATTGGGGTCCTGCTTAAAGAGGTAGTCTGGTCATGATCTGGCAAGCCAGCTGTGCTGTGTCATGGGGAACTCTTCCTTGTCCAGACTGTCTGTATTCTCCATAGCTGGCAGGCTGGAGTGGCTGAGTCTATGAACCACAGTGATGCTGGCTGCCTCTCCCCACCTCCCCGGGAACTCAGACCCATCTGAGGTGGATTCCAACCTGCTGCTGTTGGCAGGCTAGGATTCCAAGCCAGTGGGTCTTAACTTGTGAGGTGTCAAGGAAATGGGGCCTGCAGAATGATGCTGCCTGGCTCCCTGGATTCAGCCCCCTTCCCAGAGATACGTATGGACAGATTTCCCACTGTGCTGAAGATCCCCGGGGCTAGAGTGTGTAAAACTCCTGGGTTTCTGTGTGTGCCTGAGCAGCTGATGTGCCCAGACTCCATCCAGGTCTGTGTATCAGACCCACAGCCCTGGTGGCATGGGCTCACAAGGGGATCTCTTGATCCACGGCTTGCAAAGATCCATGAGAGAAACACGGTTTCCCGGGCAGGACTGCACACTCACTCACAGCTTCCCTTGGCTGGGAGTGGGGGTTCCTTTGGCTCCATGCCGCCCCCGGCTGGGCCATCGCACTCCCTGCCTGCTTGTCTTCATTCTCCATTGGTCAACCTGTTCATCCAGTCAGTCCCAATGTGAGAACCTGGTTATCTCAGTTGAAGGTGCTGAATTCCCTCGCCCCTTTTCATTCTTCGTGAGCACTGCAGACTGCAGCTGCTTCTAATTGGCCATCTTGCATCACTCTAAACATTTCTTTTTTAGCCCTAGTTCTTAATTCCTATAGCCCTTGGTTTATCACTAGTTTCTTGATAAAACAATCCGTCCACGTTCTCTAGTCATGGGATGATGACTCAGGCCAGGTATCCAGGACATTTTCTGGGAAGTAGCTGAACTTGCAGCCCTGTCCTGTTCAGAACTGAGCTAACACACTGCAGAGAGGTACTCCTTCCACCTCTCGGCAACTGATAGGAGCCCTAGATAGTTAGACTTTTATTGAGGTATAATAAGTATTGTAAATTACATAAAATTAAACAATGATCCTTTCAAGCTGGCATTTCACAGTAAACAGCATTATATGTTTGAAATTAATTTAGTCATCCACAGAGCCTAAAGCAATATGCCCCGACTATAATTTAGGATCTCAACCTAAGAAAACACATTTTGGGTTACGGCATCCCCATCTTTCTTCCCTATGGTAGACGATCAAAAACGGCCACAATTCTTTATAATTCCTTCCATCAAGAGTTGGAGTTTATTTTCTATTCCTTGAATCCAGACTGGTAGTGTAACTTGCATTGTCCAATAAAATGGGGTAGAATTAATATACAATTTTGAGCCTGGGCCTGAAGAGGATTTGCATTGTTTTGTTGCCGCTCCTCAGACTCTTGCCTCTGCCATCATGTGAACAGGCCTGAAGTAGCCTACTGGAGAACGAGAGACCACATGGGACCATTCAGCCAAGTCAGGTAATATTCTTTCCTTTCATTTAAAAAATCTGTTTCCTTCATTCTTTAAAAATATTTTTAATTGACACATAATACTTGTTCATATTTATAAGGTAGAGACGGATATCTCAATACTTGTATACAATGTGTAATGATCAAATCAGGATAATCAGCATATCTATCACCTCAAATATTTATCATTCTTTGTGTGGGAACACAACATCCTCTCTATTTAAAAATATACTATAAATTATTGTTAACTGTAGTCACCCTACAGCACTACAGAACACCAGAACTTATTCCTATCTGTAAGCTTAAATCTGATATTTCTTTGTTGATTTTCTGTCTAGATGATCTGTCCAGTGGTTAAGAGTGGGGTGCTAAAGGCCCCAACTGTTACTGCATTGGAGTCTATCTTTCCCTTTAGACCTAAAAATATTTGCTTTGTTTATCTGAGTGCTCTAGTGTAGGGTACATACATATTTACAATTATTCTATCTTATTGCTAAGTTGATGTCTTTATTATTATACAATGACCTTCTTTGTCTCTTCATACAGTTTGACTTAAAGTCTGTTTTTATCTGATAAGTATGGCTACCTCTGCTCGCTTTTGTTTTCTGTTTGCCTGGAATATATTCTTCTATCCCTTCACTTCCAGTCTGTATGATCCTTTACAGGTGAAGTTAGTTTCTTGTAGGCAGCATACAGTTTGGTCTTTTTTTTTTTTTTTTTAAATCTTGGCAGCCAACTCTGTATCTTTTAATTGGGAATTTGATCTGTTTACATTACATTCAAGGTTACTATTAATAGATTAGGTTTTATCCTGTCATTTTGTTCATTTTTTTCTGGTTGTTTTGTATACCCTTTGTTCTTTTCTTCACCTTTTTTTTTTTTAATCTTTGTGGTTTGGTCACTTTCTGTAGTGACAAAGTTTGATTCCTTTCTCTTTTTCATGTGTATATCTGCACTACAGGTGAGTTTTACACGTTTGTGTGTTTTGACAATGGTAATCATCCTCTTACTTCCAGATGTAGAACCACCTTAAGCAGTCCTTGTAAGTTCAGTCTAGTGGGAATGAATTCCTTCAGTTTTTGCTTGTATAGGAAATACTTTATTTCTCCCTCATTTCTAGGGGATAGCTCTACTAGGTATAGTATTCTTGGTTGACAGTTGTTTTTTCTTTTTTTCCTTCAGTACTTTGAATATATCATCCCATCTTATTGTCTACTGACCTGTAAAGTTTCCACTGGGAAATCCACTGCTAATCAAATGGAGTTTCCCTTATATGTGACTTGATGCTTTTTTCTTGCTGTTTTTAACATTTCCTTTTTTTTTTTTTTTGGATACAGTGTTGCTCTGTCATCCAGGCAGTAGTGCAGTGGTGTGATCTTGGCCCACTGTAACCTCCACCTCTTGGGTTTAAGCAATTCTCATGATTCAGCCTCCCAAGTAACTGGAACTACAGGTTCACACCACCACACCCAGGTAATTTTTTGTATTATTAGTAGAAATGCAGTTTCTTCATGTTGGCCATGCTCACCTTGAACTCCTGGCCTCAAGTGATCCACCGGCCTCAGCCTCCCAAAGTGCTGGGATTACAGGTGTGAGACACCGCACCTGATGAATATTCCCTCTTTTTGACTTTTGACTACTATGCATCTCAGAGAAGACCTTTTTGGGTTGAATCTATTTGAGAACCTTTGAGCTTCCTAGATTTTGGCCATATCTCTCCCATGTCTGTTTTTAAAGCTCTTTATTGTTTTTTTTTTTTGTTTTTTTTTTTGAGACAGGGTATCACTCTGCCACCCAGGCTGGAGTGCAGTGGCACAATCTTGGCTCACTGCAACCTCCACCTCCTGGATTCAAGCAATTCTTGTGTCTCAGCCTCCCAAGTAGCTTGGATGGCAGGCATGCACCACCAAACCCAACTAATTTTTGTATTTTTTAGAGACAGGATTTCGCCATGTTAATCAGGCTTGTCTTGAACTGCTGGCCTCAAGTGATCCACTGCCTTGGCCTCCCAAAGTGCTGGGATAACAGGTGTGAACCACTTCACCTGGACTCTTGATTGTATTTTTATTTTATTCCTTAAATTCTTCAGCTCCACAATCTCTGTCTGGTTTTTAATGATATATATATCCTTGTTGAATTTCTCATAAGATCATAAATTGTTTTTCTAATTTCATTGATTTGTCTATCTGTATTCTCTGTATCTCATAGTTTCCTTAAGATCATTATTTTGAATTCCTTCTTAGCCATTTGATATACTCTTTAAATTTAGGGTCTGTTAATGGGGAATTATGGTGTTTCTTTGGAGGTGTGATGTTTCCTTGCTTTTCACGTTTCTTGTGGCCCTAAACTGATTTTTGGCACATCTGGGGGAACAGTTGCCTCTTCCAATGTTAGGGAGTTTTCACAGAGAAATACTTTTTCCAATAGTTGTCTCCTATAGTGTTCATTGAGTAGGGTGCTTTGACTTTGGATCTGGGTGGGTGCAGTAATATAGTCTTCAGGTGACTTTTTTGGCTGTAATCAGCATTCAGTGGTGTCTGTGAGTCCCTCAGTGGCCTGATGGTGAGTGTTTGTGGAGACAGTGGTATGGCTTTTCTTGGTGTGAGAGCCATCATTCAGATTAGTTCTCAGGCCTTAGGCATATGCATGCTAGCTTCAGTGGCTTTGCTAGTTGTGGGGTACTGCCAACAGCAGGGCAGGCACCAGGCAGGCCAGTCCTCAGTGCCTTAGAAGTGCATGCGGCAAATGGGGGCTCTGCTGGTGAAGGGGGTGGGGCTGTTGGCAGCAGTGGGTGCCAGATGGGATGGGCCTTGGGCCCTGGGGGTGCATTTAGCATGCAGTGGCTCTGTCAGTCGAGGGTAGCCAAGTCATTTTAGACTAGCCAGTCCTCAGATGACCCAGTAGCTGCCCACAGATACATGAATGAGCTTAGTTGAGACAGGAAATCCTTTCTGCAAGCACCTAAATTGGACAGTTAAGCCCATACCAAATTCACAAACCACAGTATCATGAGCCAAATAAATAGTTGCTGTTATAAGCCAGTAAGTTTTGGGGTGGTTTGTAACCACTGGCACAATTGTAACTGGTATCAATCCATTATGATTTTTTTCCTTGAAAGAGTACATTTTTAAAAGAATACTGCCATATCTGGGTCAGTATTAAACTTATGACTACACAGTCTACATTCACCAAGAAATGAGTATTTGTCAGATAAAGACCCTTACCTCGATTGGATTTCTATAGAAAGACTGCCTTCCAGAAAATGGAAATGACATAGCAATAATACGTTCTAAAAGTCAAAATCATCACTATTACAAACATTATTATAGATTTCATATAACATACAAAAAAATTAACTTATACATGATCAGACTCCATTTTCACAGAAAAAAACCTTTTAAGATTGAGGTTGACAGAAAAGAGCTAATACTCAGGATAATCAAGTAACAAATTATACAACACAATGACCATTAAACTGCCATGGAGTTCTTAAGTCTCCACTAGTTCTAACTGTATGCCATGTATTTATGATGGCCTCAGTCTGAAGTTCCCCCTGTTCTTCGAATTTATTTCTTATCTTAAATACCACAGAAAATCCAAGATTTCTGGGCACCAGTGATGGTGGGAACTCCCAAGGTGCTTTGCAGCCCTCTGACGCAGAAAACCTGAGATCTACAAAGCACTGACCTCATTCTCTGGGATTCTAGGATAAGAAGAGGTCTCTGTGGGATCCTTGGGACTCAGAAATAACTACTAGAGGTTAATAAATTGAAACTCAAATGGAGTCAGCTGAAAATCCATTCAAGTTCCTATGCTGCAACTGAGTAGTCCTGAATTGAGAAGACATGCAGATCTTCCATTGCCAGGGCTAAACCACAAATATGTCACACTATCACAGTAGCATATATCCTCATGAATAAAGAATATTTTGAATGAATGTGTCTTAGATGAGGCAAAAAAAAAATACAATTACAAGAAAAAGTGAAGTAATACAAGTAAATCAACGGTTAAGTGTCACAAACCTGTAACGTAAGTGAGGTCTAGGTCAAATCCATCCCTTGTGTATCGCCTTTTGTTTTCTGAAACCTGACAGTTTAAAATCATCATTAGTTTGTGAAACACTCATCAACATAAAAATAAAAAACATTATATAGTATAGATATCAACCCTTGTCAATGGGTCCCAAAACACAAAATATTTTTGCGAATCATAAGCATGTTTTGCCCACTTACCCGCCTTCTTAACAGCTTTTCAAGTTGTCTTTTTTGATGAAACAGATGAAAAATTCTTAACAGAATAATAAGTCGTAGAAGTCGAAGTAAATGTGTCCATCTAAGAATAAATTTAAAAGATCCATTTTTGCTTCAGAAACAGAATTTTATCA
Source organism: Gorilla gorilla gorilla (assembly GCF_029281585.2). Lineage (NCBI taxonomy): Eukaryota > Metazoa > Chordata > Mammalia > Primates > Hominidae > Gorilla > Gorilla gorilla. The sequence continues at coordinate 31,126,189 of NC_073241.2, read as the reverse complement.
ATATAAACTATGTCTAGAGCAGCAGTTGTTAACCAGAGGCAATTTTCCCTCCTCTCCCCAGTTACATACCTAGGGGATATTTGGCAATGTCTGGAGGCATTTAGGTTTTCACCACTGGCGTGCGTGCGTGTGTGTGTCTGTGTGTTACTTACATCTAGTGAATAGAGGCCAGGAATTTTGCTAAACACCCTACAATTAATATAACTGCTCACCACCCTCTTATGACAATGATCTGGCCCAAAATGTCAGTAATGCTGAGGCTGAGAAATTCTGGTCTAGAGAAACAGTGATACAATAGACTCTTAGCATCTGTAAATTTAATTTTGGGATTTAAGTCTAGCATTTTCAATTTTTCCACATCAAAACAAATCGATTATTCTTGTTCATCTTTGTTATTCCCATGAGTAACAGATGTTCACTACAGCTGCTACTACACATCAGGGAGGCAACAGATTGAGATACTTCTGAAGTGTGCTAGCTGGAATCTCCCCTACCATCAGAACCACCAAAGCAGAGAACTGATGGTCTGGACTGGTGCTTCTCTGATTTGGGCACACATCAATAAGAGCCACCTGGAAAAGCTTGTTAAGCTGCAGATTGCTGGGTCCCAGACATACTGATTCAGTGGGTCCAGGGTGGGGCCTAAGGTATTTTTCTTCTTATATTTCTAGCAAGCTGTCAAGTGATGCTGACGTTTCTAGTCAGAGGACCACATTGGCTGAGGTTATTTTCAAATAACTCCAAAAGCCTATCACTTAACATGCTTTTAGTTAGGGCCTGAGCTGTAGTCCAGGGAAGCTAGGGTACAAAAAGAAACCAGCTATTTGACCCATGAACAAGCTTAGGAAGCCACCATCTACATCCCAGTATTCATTTGCTCTTTCATTTTCCTCATTGTCACAGTAAAAAAAGAGTCACCAGGGCTTCATATACTCTTTAGTTTCCCAATCCCTAACACTTCTAACTTTGCCTAAGCTTTCTTTGTTTCTACCACAACTATACTGCAAAACTCTACTATTGTGTTGCCACGTATCATCTCCTAGTTTCTGTTCTGTTTGCTATTTTTTAGAAACTCATGATTGAAGTCACTCTAATTTTGCGTATGCTCAAATAAATTCCCTCTTGGCTGTAGGAAAAATCCAGACAGAACATTATGTGTAAGGGATTTGTAGTTGAAGCACAGAGGGGAATTGTTTTCAATATAAATTTTTTTGATATAGCAGATATTAAACTGATAATAATATTATACTTGATCTTAGCCAAAAGGCCAAAAAATGATACAAATGGGAATTTGATGAGAACTTCAAAATGTAGAGAAGTTAAAGTTAGTACAAGAGTAAAAGTCCTTCTTTGGGGTACTGCATCTTCTTTATTCCATTAATGGTACTTAGCCTGTATACTCTTCACCGGTCCCTAAATATCACAATCTTTTAGTTTCAAAGTATGTGGGAATTTACCTAAACATTTCATTTTAAAGCAATGTATTTGGTATAGAATGAGAACATTTGAAGTTGAAAAGATTATATAGAATAAAAGGCACAGAAAATGCTAAAATTAATGAAAAACTTTAAGAGAGGTAAGTCTTATGTTTCATACCTGGGAATATTCCTAAGCAACTTAATGTCAAAAAAAAGTAAACGACATCAACCAGCAGAAGAATCACAATAATGGCAGTATCTAAAATGTTAAATAAGTCAGAAAAACACTGCTGTCTTCTGTAATATAAAACAAAAAAATAAGTTCATTCCCCCCTGCAAGAAGAGATAGGAATATTTAAAGACCACAAACTATTGACTCATCCCCATTAAGAATTCTACTATCAAGGATTATTTAAAATGTATTTTCTAGAGTAGACTAAGGGAAAAATATAACATTCATGGGAAGTTTTCAAACAATAAAATTATATTCATCATTTGACACTTATATGTGACTAAAACACCAACATGGCAATTCAAACATAATAAGAGATATAACTAAATGCGTAATAATCACCCTCATTGTGGACAATGGGGTATCTATCCCCTCAAGCATTTATCATTCATGTTACAAACAATCCAATTACACTCTTTCAGTCATTTAAAAATATACAATCAAGTTATTGTTGACTATGGTCAATCTGTTGTGCTATCAAATAGTAGGCGTTACTCATTCTATTTTTTTGTACCCATTAACCATCCCCACCTCCCCACCCCCAAGCCCCTACTACCATTCCCAGCCTCTGATGACCATCCGTCTACTCTCTAGGTCTATGAGTTCAATTTTTTTTTTTTTTTTTTTTTTTTTTTAGAGCCCCATAATAAGTGAGAACATGTGATGTTTATCCTTCTGTGCCTGGCTTATTTCACTTAACGAACATAGTGATCTCCAGTTCCATCATCCATGTTGATCCAAATGACAGGATCTCTTTTTTTTTTTTTTTTTTTTTTTTTTTTGAGATGGAGTTTCACTCTTGTTGCCCAGGCTGGAGTGCAATGGCATGATTTCGGCTCACTGCAACCTCCACCTCCTGGGTTCAAGCGATTCTCCTGACTCAGCCTCACGAGTAGCTGGGATTACAGGCGCCCGGCACCATACCCAGCTAATTTTTGTATTTTTAGTAGAGATGGGGTTTCTCCATGTTGGTCAGGCTGGTCTCGAACTCCCGACTTCAGGTGATCTGCCCACCTCAGCCTCCCAAAGTGCTGGGATTAGAGGCATGAGCCAGTGCACTTGGCCAGGATCTTATTGTTTTTTATGGCTAAATAATACTCTCTTGTGTATATGTACTATATTTTCTTTACCCCTTCATCTGTTGATGGGCACTTAGGTTGCTTCCAAATCTTAGCCATTATGAACAGTGCTGCAACAAACAGGGAATGCAGATATCTCTTCTATATACTGATTTCCTTTTTTGTGGGTATCTACCCAGCAGTGGGATTGCTGGATCATATGGTAGTTCTATTTTTAGTTTTTTGAGTAACCTCCAAACTGTTCTCCAATTGGTTCCACTAATTTACATTTCCATGAACAGTGTATGAGGGTTCTCTTATCTTCACATCTTTGTCAGGATTTGTTATTGCCTGACTTTTGGATATAAACCATTTTAGCTGGGGTGAGATGATATCTCATGGTAGTTTTCTACACTGAGAATTTCTCTAATGATCAATCATGTCAAGCATCTCTTGATATGCCTGTTTACCATCTGTATGTTTTGAGAAATGCCTATTCAAATCTTATCCTCATTTAAAAAATTAGATTATTAGATTTTTTCCTAGAGAGTTGTTTGAGCTCCTTACATATTCTGGTTATTAATCCCTTTTCAGGTGGGTAGTTTGCAAGTATTTTCTCCCATTCTGTGGGCTGTCTCTTCACTTTGCTAATTGTTTCCTCTGCTATGAAGCAGTTTTTTAACTTGATGTGATCCCATTTGCCCATTTTTGCTTTGGTTGCCTGTGCTTGTCAGGTATAGCCCAAGTAATTTTTGCTCAGACCAATGTCCTGGAGATTCTTCCCAATGTTCTCTTGTAGTATAGTAGTTTCATTGAGGTCTTAGATTTAAGTCTTTAATTCATGTTGATTTGATTTTTGTATATGGTGAGAGGTAGGGGTCTAGGTGCATTCTTCTGTATGTGTATATCCAGTTTTCCCAGAACCATTTGTTGAAGAGATGTCTTTTGTTCAATGTATGTTCTTGGCACATTTATGAAAAATGAGTTCACTGTAAGTGTGTGTGGATTTGTTTCTGGGTTCTCTATTCTATTCCAGTGGTCTGTGTGTCTGTTTTTATGCCAGTGCCATGGTGTTTTCGTTATATAGTTCTGTAGTATAATTTGAAGTCAGGTAATGTGATTCCTCCAGCTTTGTTCTTTTTGCTTAGAATAGCTTTGGCTATTCTGGGTCTTTTGTGGCTCCATATAAATTTTAAGATTGTTTCTTCTATTTCTGTGAAGAATGTCATTCATATTTTGACAGGGAGTGCATTGAATCTGTAAATTGCTTTGGATAGTATGGACATTTTAACAATATTGATTCTTCCAATCCATGAACATGGAATCTCTTTCCATTTTTTGGTGTCCTCTTCAATTTCTTTCATCAGTGTTTTATCATTTTCATTATAAAGATCTTACACTTCTTTGGTTAGGTTAATTTCTAGGTATTTAATTTTATTTGTGGCTATTGTATATAGGACCACTTTTTAAATGTCCTTTCCAAATGGTTCACTGTTGACATATAGAAATGCTACTGATTTTTGTATATTGATTTTGTATCCTGCAACTTTACTGAATTTATCAATTCTAATAGTTTTTTTGGTGGAGTCTTTAGTATTTTCCAAATAAAATGTATCATCTGCAAACACAAGGATAATTTTACTTCTTCCATCCCAATTTGGATTTCTTTTTTTATTCCCTTTCTTTCTCTTCTATAATGGCTCTAGCTAGGACTTCCGGTACTATGTTGAACAACGGTGGTAAAAGTGGGCATCCTCATTGTGTTCTAGATCGCAGAGAAAAGCTTTTCATTTTTTCCCCATTCAGTACGGTAATGACTGTGGGTCTGTCATATACGGTTTTTATTAAGTTGAGGTATGTTACTTCTATACCCAGTTTTTTTAGGGTGTTTACCATGAAGGGATGTTGAATTTTATCAAATGTTTTTTCAGCATCAACTGAAATGATCTTATGGTTTTTATCCTTTACTGTGTGGATATAATGTATCGCATTGATTGATTTACAAATGTTGAACCATCCTTGCATCCCAGAGACACATCCCACTTGTCATGATGAATGATCTTTCCCATATATTGTTGAATTCAGTTTTCTAGTATCTTGTTGAGGATTTTCGCATCAATATTTATCAGATATATTAGCATGTTTTTGGTTTTGGTTTTGGTTTTTGGGTTTTTTTGTTTTTATTTTTATTCTTTTTGAGACTGAATCTCACTCTGTCACCCAGGCTAGAGTGCAGTGGTGTGATCTCAGCTCACTGCAACCTCTGCCTCCCAGGTTCAAGTGATTCTCTGGCCTCGGCCTCATGAGTAGCTGAAATTACAGGTGCCTGGCACCACACCCAGCTAATTTTTGTATTTTTAGTAGAGACGGGGTTTCACCATATTAGCCAGGCTGGTCTCGAACTCCTGACCTCCAGTAAACCACCCACCTCTGCCTCCCAAAGTGCTGGGATTATGGGAGTGAGCCACCACTTCCAGCCTACATGTGTCTTTATGGGAGAAGAGTGTTTCCTGTAGGCAACAGAGCAATGGGTTTTTTTATTTTATTTATTTTTGAGCTGGAGTCTTGCTCTGTCACCAGACTGGAGTGCAGTGGCACCATCTCGGCTCACTGCAACCTCTGCCTCCCGGGTTCAAGTGATTCTCCTGCCTCAGCCTCCTGAGTAGCTGGGACTACAGGTGCGCCCCACCACACCCTGCTAATTTTTGTATTTTTAGTAGAGACAGGGTTTCACCATGTTTGCCAGGATGGTCTGTAGCTCTTGACCTCATGATCTGCCTGCCTTGGCCTCCCAAACTGCTGGGATTACAGGCGTGAGCCACCACACCTGGATGGGTCTTGTTCTTTCATCCATTCATCCACTCTATCTTTTGATTGAAAAGTTTAGTCCACTGACATTCAATGTTATTATTGATAAGTAAGGACTTACTCCTGCCATTTTGTTATTTGTTTTCTGGTTGTTTTGGGGTCTTCTCTTCCTTCTTTCCTTCCTGTCTTTCATTAGTGAAGGTAATTTTCTCTGGTGATATGATTTAGTTTCTTGTTTTTTATTTTTCGTGTATCCATTGTTATATTTTTTGGTTTGAGGTTACCATGAGGCTTGTAAATACTATCTTATAATCCATTATTTTAATCTTATAAGTTTTCATAAACAAGTAAAAAGAAAACTAATAAAAACTCTACAACTTAGTCTCCCTATTTTTTAACTTTTTGTTATTTCTATTTATATCTTATTATACCATCTATGTCTTGAAAAGTTGTAGTTAATATTTTTGATTGGCTCATAGTTTAGTCTCTCTACTTAGAGTAAGAGTAGTTTATACATCATAGTTACAGTGTTATAACATTCTGCATTTTTCCGTATACCTACTATTACCAGTGAGTTTTATACCTTCAGGTTGTTACTTATTGCTCATTAATGTCCTTATCTTTCTGATTGAAATACTCCCTTTAGCATTTCTTCTAGGACAGGTCTGGTGTTGACAAAATCCCTCAGCTTTTGTGTGGAAAAGTCTTTATTTCCCCTTCACTTTGAAGGATATTTTCACTGGATACACTGTTCTAGGGTAAATGTTTTTTTCCTTCAGCACTTTCAATATGTCATGCCACTCTCTCCTGGCCTGAAACGTTTCTACTAAAGAGTCTGCTGCCAGATATATTGTAGCGCCATTGTATATTATTGGTTTCTTTTCTCTTGCTGCTTTTAAGATCCTCTTTTTATCCTTGATCTTTGGGACTGTGATTATTAAATGCCTTGAGGTAGTCTTCTTTGAGTTACATCTGCTTCGTGTTTTATAGCTTTCTTGTACTTGGATATTGATATCTTTCTGTAGGTTTGGGACGTTCTGTTACCATCCCTTTGAATAAACTTTCTACACTCCCCACCTCCTCTTTAAGGCCAATACCACTTATATTTGTCCTTTTGAGGCTATTTTCTAGATCCTGTAGGCAGGCGTCATTGTTTTATATTCTTTCCTTTGTCTCCTCTATGTATTTTGAAATAGCCTGTCTTCAAGCTCATTAATTCTTTCTTCTGGTTTATCAATTCTGCTATTAAAAGACTAATGCATTCTTCGGCATGCCAATTACATTTTTTGGCTCCAGAATTTCTGCTTAATTCTTTTAAATGATTTCAATCTCTTTGTTAAACTTATCTAATAGAATTATGAATTCCTTCTCTGTGTTATCTTGAATTTCTTTGAGTTTCCTTCCTCAACACAGCTATTTTGATTTCTTTGTCTGAAAGGTCACATATCTCTGTTTCTACAGGATTGGCCCCTGGTGTCTTATTTAGTTCATTTGGTGAGGTCATGTTTTCCTGGATAGTGTTGATGCTAGCAGATATTCTTTGGTGTCTGGGCATTGAAGAGTTAGGTATTGATTGTAGTTTTCACTGTATTTATTGTAGTTTTCACTGTCAGGGCTTGTTTGTACCCGTCTTTCTTGGGAAGGCTTTCCAGATATTTGAAAGAACCTGGATACTGTGATCTAATCTCTATCTGCTTTAGGGGGCACCCCAAGCCTCCTAAACTCTGGTTCTTGCAGACTCATAGTGGTACTGCCTTAATGGTCTTGGACAAGATCCAGGATAATTCTCTGCATTACCAAAAAGAGACTCTTGTTTTCTTCCCTTACTTTCTCCCAAACAAACAGAGTCTCTCTCTCTGTTCTGAGGCACCTAAAGCTTGGGGTTGAGTGACATAAGCACATCTGTGGCCACCACTACTGTGACTGCATTGGGTCAGACCTGAGGCCAGCACAGCACGGGGTCTTGCCCAAGACCTGCTGTAACCACTCCTTAGGTATTGCAGGAGTTTACTGAAGGCCCTGGGGCTCTATAGTCATCACATGGTAAAAACAGCCAGGCCTGCGTCCTTGCCTTCAGGATGGCAAGTTCTCCTAGCCTCCAGGTGGATCCACAGGTGCTGTCTGGGAATCAGGGCCTAGATCAAAAACTGTAAAAGTCTACCTAGTGTTTTATTGTGCTATGGCTGAGCTGTCACTCAAACCACAAGATGCAGTCCCTCCCACTCTTTCCACCCCGTCCAAAGGCAGAGGAACATCAATCCATGGCCACCTCAAACACAGGACATGGGGGGGTACTGCCAGACTACCACCAATGTTCTCATAAGGCCCAAAGGCTCTTAAGTCAGTTTGTAGTGAATGCTCCTGTTAATTATTTTAAAATGTTTTTTTTTTTTTTGAGATGGAGTCACCCTGTCACCCAGGCTAGAGTGCAATGGCATGATCTCAGCTCAGTGCAACTTCTGCCTCCCAGGTTCAAACGATTCTCCTGCCTCAGCCTCCCAAGCAGCTGGGATTACAGGCAACCACCACCACATCCAGCTAATTTTTGTACTTTTAGTAGAGACGGGGTTTCACCATGTTGGCCAGGATTGTCTCGAACTCCTGACCTTGGGATCCTCCCACCTCAGCCTCCGAAAGTGCTTCTTATAAAACTACAAAGTAGCTTAATGCATTATAAAAATAATCAAACTTACCCTTCTACAAATACTCGAAGAAGAACATCCATGAGAAAAAATAAGGCAATAGCTAGAGAAATAGAACGATACTCCAAAGGAATATAAAGTTTGCTGTCAGTGAAAATTAGGTCAGCAAGGACGAGAGTGACATCCAGTAAGACCAGGAAAACTCCAAATAGTCTAAAATAAACAAATAAATAAATAAATAAATGCAAAGATAAAGGGGCATTTGTCCCTGTAGCTATACTATATTTAAGCCACTGATCAGGTACCAAAATGTTATTATTTAGTATTAAGCTGCCCAGTGGCAGGAAAAACTGTAATGCCTTAGAATCTCAGAAAAATCACTGTTTTCACCCAATAGAAGAAGTTCTTAATAAACAAAATTCTCACCAAACCACTTCACAAGATATTATTGTGGCCTTTTACAGTAAACACACCAGGCCAACACCTCAAGAGAGAAAAGTAAAAGTGAATTGAAATCACCTGTCTGTTTACAAACTCTTCTTAAAATTTGCGAATTTCATAAGAAGTTTATACCAATTTCTCATAAAAAATAAACCCTCATTAATCTGGATAATTCTAAAGAATTTATTAATAAAAACCAAATGAAAGCATGAGTAACATAAGCTCTTAAAAGACCAAGATTTTTCATCAGTGACATTTTCAACAAGCACATGATTTCATATTTATGGGTGCTTCTAGCAGAGTGATGGGCACATGAGTCTTGAACTCTAAAGTACCTCCTGCCACTTGCTGTTACATATTCTAAATACATTCTCCATAAATTGATTAGACTATTTGCCTAGTCTATGAAGGTGAATTCGTCTTTGAAGTACTTTTTTAAAAACTTGCAGCTCAAATTCAAATATTATTAATTCAAAAGGAAACAATTATATTGCATAAATCTATATCATAGTATGAAATCTTACTCTTATGTAGAGAAGAGTCTAAGTAAATTGTTTCCAAAATTGAAGAGTAATTCCTGATGTATACGGTACTAATAAAACACTTTATTAATAATTATAGAATTTTAACATTTGATTTTCATTAATGTTACTTTTGCAGATGGAAGAAAAACAATATTAATATATTACTATTAATCTTAGGCAAAAGCCATTTATTTTCAATTCTTAATGTTCAGCTTAAACCAAAATTCCATGATAAATTAGATTACATTAGATGGGGCACATGGCTACTTAGCAACTGATGGACAGTGGAAATGCTTTTTTGTTATTTCAGTGTTTCTCATTGAAGTATTAAGTCTCATATATATATATGTATGTATAGATATATATGAGACTCATATATTTTCTTTTCTTTTCCTTTTTTTTTTTTTTACATGGAGTCTTGCTGTGTCACCAAGGCTGCGGTGCAATGGTGCAATTTCAGCTCATTGCAACCTATGCCTCCTCGGTTCAAGCGATTCTTCTGCCTCAGCCTCCTGAGTAGCTGGGATTATAGGCACCCACCATTATGCTTAGCTAACTTTTGTATTTTTAGTAGAGATGGGGTTTCACCATGTTAGCCAGGCTGGTCTTGAACTCCTGACTTCATGTGATCCGCCCACCTCGGCCTCCCAGAGTGCTGGGATTACAGGCGTGAGCCACCGTGCCCAGCCAAGTCTCAGATATATTTAATACATGGTGTTTTCTATGTCTCACATACCCAAATGCAAAGGATGATACAATTGAATGCACAATTTTCTTAATCTTGCTGCTGCAAAAAGAAGTAAAAATAAAATTAATCAGATTTCTTCTAACATATATTGTAAATTTAACCAAAAAACAAAGGGCCTTATAAATATAATTTCAAAAGAAAATTATTCAGAAGTTGTATAACAAAATGCTTTTTACTAATAGCTAAAATTTTATTCTTCCTGCTCCATGAGTATTTTACTTGTTTACTATGCTATCCAGAATATATGCACATAAGACAGTAAACTTTGGATGTTTAGTAACATTTCCATTGCATGCAAAGCTCCAACCCCAACTTTATGGCAATACTAAACTTAAACTTGTGGTCATCATCTCAAGGAGTATAGCATGAAGACAGAAAAGGGTGGTAGAAGAGAACTGTATTTTAATGCCAGCCTGGGCAAATCATCAAACTTTGGCCAGATCTCAGTTTCCACTGCAATAAAATAAGGTGTTTCAGGAATGAGCATAGGGAGTAAATGGTGCTCTTGTCATCTCCTCAAACTAGACACCTAGTGAACAGATACACATTAGCAAGAGTCGCATATGAGGTTGCAAACGAACTTCAGAGGTAAGACATTTTAGTAAGATATACTTCAAAGGAGAAACACCCGAAAGACTGGGCTCCTTCCATTAATCAAAGGAAGGAGAACCTGTTTGATGGAGCCTCCAATAATGCCTCATTTTACCTTATGGCTGGAGACAAGGTAGCTCATGAGGAACAATTTTTTTTGTCCTACTGAAGCCTCCTGTGTTGGAGGCTCTTCAGGAGAAGAAGCCTCCAACACAGGAAGCTTCAGTAGGAGAAGACTTCAGGAAGTTTCTGTCATACTGAAGCCTCCAACACAGGACTCAAATTCCACCCCAAGAGCCATGAATCCTAAGACAATGCTCACAGCCTGTGCCTAAGACGGGAGAACAAAGAGGGCAGATACTGAGCAGAACTGGAGCACTGACAATTGGCCTTTGACATGAACAGACATTTCTCAAAAGAAGACATGCATGTGGCCAACAAACATATGAAGAAAAGCTCAATATCACAGATTAGAGAAATGCAAATCAAAACCACAATGAGATACCATTTCACACCAGTCAGAATGGCTATTACTAAAAAGTCAAAAAATAACAGATGCGGGCAAGGTTGCAGAGAAAAAGGAACACATATACATTGTTGGTGGGAGTGTAAATTAGTTCAATCACTGTAAAAAGCACTATGGCAATACCTTGAAGAGCTAAAAGCAGAACTATTTGACTGAGCAATCCCAATACTGAGTAGATACCCAGAGGAATATAAATCATTCTACTATAAAGACACATGCATATGAATGTTCACTGCAGCACTATTTACAATAGCAAAGACATGGAATCAACCTAGGTACCCATCAATGACAGATTGGATAAAGAAAATGTGGTACATATATACCATGGAATACTATGCAGCCATAAAAAAGAATGAGATCATGTATTTTGTGGGAACATCGATGGAGCTGGAGGCTCTTATCCTTAGCAAACTAGTGCAGAAACAGAAAACCAAATACTGAATGTTCTCACCTATCAGTGGTAGCTAAATCATAAGGACTTATAAACACAAAGAAGGAAATAGACACTGGGGTCTACTTAAGTGGGGAGGGCAGGAGGAGAGAGAGGAGCAGAAAAGATAACTATTTGGGTACTGAGCTTAATACCTGGATGATGAAATAATATGTAAAAAATAAAAAAAAACCTCCCTGACACAAGTTTACCTATGTAGCAAACCTCACGTGTACCTCCAAACCTAAAATAAAAGTTAAAAAAAAAAACATTGGCCTTTGATGAATGATGTTAGGTTAACCTGAGATAAAGGAAATCCCCAATCCTTCTAATCTTCCCCTCTCCACCTGGACCCACCACCTCCACCCAGGCTTGGAGAGTTAAGGCTGATGTAGATGGAGGATCAATTGGCCAAAAGAGGTGAATTCTCTCCTCAAGTTGCCATTCCCTTACTACAAGAACCTCTGATCCCACACAGTCTACTAGATCTCTGGGTATCAAGGAAATGTCATAAATCTGAACTCACTTGACAATGTCACCATACAGAACCAAGTCTAACAGATTACGAAGGCATGAAGAAGTGGCTTGGGTGGCTTTAGCCCCTTAATCTGTTTCAGTGTACCCTGAAACTATACCAAGTAAATACACAATTGAGACTTTTTTGCTTAAAAAAAGAGTACTATGTAAATGAAGCTTCAAGCAGTTATGTGCAGAGTTTGCAGGGAAATAACTATGACTCAGTAAATCCATATCCAGGAAAAGTACTGTTCACACTCGGGAGCAACAGACAGACACTCCAACATGAAGCAACACAAAGCATAGCCTCCATGTACCTTTCCTAAAAACAATTACTCAAAGTGCTTGAGTCAGCTGAGCAATGAATCAAAATGAAGAACAAAAATGTAGCAGGTGACCAAAAGCAATGGCAACAAAAGCCAAAATTGACAAACAGGATCTAATTAAACTAAAGAGCTTCTGCACAGCAAAAGAAACTACCATCAGAGTGAACAGGCAACCTACGGAATGGGAGAAAATTTTTGGAATCTACTCATCTGACAAAGGGCTAATATCCAGAATCTACAAAGAACTCACACAAATTTACAAGAAAAAAATCAAACAACCCCATCAAAAAGTGGGCAAAGGATATGAACAGACACTTCTCAAAAGAAGACATTTATGCAGCCAACAGACACATGAAAAAATGCTCATCATCACTGGCCATCAGAGAAATGCAAATCAAAACCACAATGACATACCATCTCACACCAGTTAGAATGGTGATTATTAAAAAGTCAAGAAACAACAGGTGCTGGAGAGGATGTGGAGAAACTGAACACTTTTACACTGTTGGTGGGACTGTAAACTAGTTCAACCATTGTGGAAGACAGTGTGGCGATTCCTCAAGAATCTAAAACTAGAAATACCATTTGACCCAGCCATGCCATTACTGGGTATATACCCAAAGGATTATAAATCATGCTGCTATAAAGACACATGCACACGTATGTTTATTGCGACACTATTCACAATAGCAAAGACTTGGAACCAACCCAAATGTCCAACAATGATAGACTGGATTAAGAAAATGTGGCACATATACACCATGGAATACTAAGCAGCCATAAAAAAGGATGAGTTCATGTCCTTTGTAGGGACATGGATGAAGCTGGAAACCATCATTCTCAGCAAACTATCGCAAGGTCAGAAAACCAAACACTGCATGTTCTCACTCATAGGTGGGAATTGAACAATGAGAACCCTTGGACACAGGAAGGGGAACATCACACACCAGGGCCTGTCATGGGGTGGGGGGATGGGGGAGGGATAGCATTAGGAGATACACCTAATGTAAATGATGAATTAATGGGTACAGCACACCAACATGGCACATGCATGAATATGTAACAAACCTGCACATCGTGCACATGTACCCTAGAACTTACAGTATAATAATAAAAAAAAAGTAGCAGGTGAAAATGTAAATAAATGATTCTAAAAGTAAAGATAAATGATATAAAATCATTAATAATAGTATTGATTTGAATTTTTAGGCATTCTTACACTAGGATTCAAGGTGTGGAAGAAGATAGAAGTAAAGGCAGGTTGCATTTCTTATCTTTCACAGGTACAAGTCCAGTTTTATTCTCGATATTGATGGAAAAAATGGTATAATTATGTTTTCTAAACATTTAAATATAAACATTGATAGACTAGAAAAGGGCTTCTGACTTGCATATCAGCAAAAAATGCAAGGGATAAAAATAAATCAATTAATAGCAAAACATAGACAAATTTACAAAGAAAATATCAAAGTATTTTTAATAAAGAAAAAGATGATAAATAAAACCAAACGTACCAGAAATCATAAATACAAACATATTACTCTCATATTGCATATTGAGAAATACTCTCAGATAACTTTGAAATTAAAGGCATTACATGCTATACACGAGAGACAAAAACTAAATTTAAATGACAATTCAAAAATAAAGAGATAGAGGCCAGGCGCGGTGGCTCACGCCTGTAATCCCAGCACTTTGGGTGGCCAAGGTGGGTGGATCATGAGGTCAAGAGATCGAGACCATCCTGGCCAACATGGTGAAACTCCATCTCTACTAAAAATACAAAAAATTAGCTGGGCGTGGTGGTGCATGCCTGTAGTCCCAGCTACTCGGGAGGCTGAGGCAGGAGAATCGCTTGAACCTGGGAAGCGGAGGTTGCAGTGAGCTGAGTGGAGCCACTGCACTCCAGCCTGGTGACAGAGCAAGACTCCGGCTCAAAAAAAAAAAAAAAGAGAGAAGAAAAGATATGAGATACTAAACCTTAATACACTGAAAGTTCCAATAATATCAAAGTTGAATTAAAAGCACAAATATTAACTATGAACCTGACTCATTTTTTATCAATAGAAGGTGGAAGCTACATGACACTAACAAGACCGTGTTTAATGAAATGGGATTTGTATTGAAGGCAGGTGCTATCTCCCCCACTGGACACATTTTTCTCTTGTGCAGACTCTGGGGGTAGGGAGGTGGCCATGATGCAAAGCACGAAAAACACTGTAGTGACTCTGGTCTTCCTGCTCACTCTAGATCACTAAAACAGTGTAAGGACAATACAGAGGGATAACATGTTCATGCTGAAAAAACTATGAGTCACTTAGGAGACAAGTAAATTTCTACACTTTATACCTTAAGACAAAGTAAATTCAGGGCAGATATTTTATTTAAATGAAGAAAATAAATTCAAAACAGAAATTTTGGTGGATATATTTAAAATCTTGGGGTGAGAAGGACTTTCTGAGAATAACATTAAAGGCAAAATCACAAAGAAAAGTACAGATACATTTGATTACATGAGGATTAAATGCTTTTATGTAGTGAAAAGCAAGACAACCTGGGAGAAATTGCTTATATTACATAAAATAGGAAAAGGATCAATAGATTTAACTTTTCAGTCCAAAGACAGAAAAGGATAAATGAAGGTGTGTCAAAGAACGTGCATTAGAACAAATATATTTACTAATATCAGAGAAATCAATGATGGCTAGTGTTAAGTGTGGGAGGGGAGAAATGTACACTTTGCATCTTGATGTTAAAGCACATATCAATATCAATAGCGTCACAATCATTCCCTTTGACACAGAATTTCCACTTCTGAGAATTTATAACAAGCAAATAACCAACAATATACGGAGATTTAGCCTCAAATATATTCATTTTTGTAAGTTAAAAACTTGTAAAAAACTGAATTGTTCAGCAATATCTGACTATTAAATGAATTATAGCACATCTACACCATGAAATATCACACAACTGTTACAAATAATGTTGTAAGTGCACATGAATATATATTAACAAAAAATATAGCCATGATGTCATTAATAAGGTTATTTGCAAAAGAATAAGTATGGTCTCATATCTGTAAACAAAAAAAGTGTATGCTTAAAGAACTTAGAAGTGCATGCATCAAAGTTTAAGAATGACTAAATGTGGGTAGATTTGTTGATTGTATTTTCAGATTTTCCTTAATGAACTCTTACATTATTTTTAGCTTTTAGAATAAAACCTATTTACAGAACTACAGAGTTTTCAAAGTATTTTCGCATGTTATTTTCATTTTATTACTAATTTTTTAAATACAATATCCAGTACATGGATTGCATAATAGCCAGTTCACATTTGAAGAATCTGAAAGTTAAAGAGGGTTAGTGACTTGCCGAGTATCAGGTGAATGAATATATGATGCCAAAGCCAAGCATGATTCCAGCTTTTACTATAAATCCAATATCATTCCCCTGTTATGAAACACCAGCATTTCTCACAGGGACTACTGCAAATTCCTCCTATATCTATGTAATGAGACTTTGTAATTTAAAAATAAAATAAAATGAAAACCTGCTTTATTTTGTTTGGAGTGGGGAAAGAAGGAAATGCTTGCCGTGCTTAATCGGTCTAATTTTGTTTCAGCCCTGGGCAGCTCCATTACAGAAAACGTATAGCTAATCTGCAGACACACAGTTTAATTCAGTGGCAAATTCAGGGTAATTTGAAGAACTATTTTTATTTGCCGTCTTTGTTTCCAATCTTTGTTTAGTCACCAACAGCTTACAACCATGGTGAGTTAACTTCCTCTATGGCAGTACTTCCTCTCCAGCATTGACACAAGCTGGTGAATGGTTATACAACTGGGCAAGAAAGAAGCAGAAGAAAAATCTCCTGAATATGTCTGCAGTTATGACACAAGCCAGTCTAAGAATGTATTGTTTCATTACAGTGAGTACATGATAAAATGCCTTCAGGTCAGTGCAACAGGAAGTACTCTAGTGAGATTAGAAACAAATAAGAATAAAATCCCAATGAGCATAAAGAGGTCTTTAGTCAGCAAAATATGTTTGCTTTTGCTATCAATACTATTTGCTCATAGGCAAAATGTACAAAATTGGGAATCACACCATATCCAGTAAAAATGAGAAACGTTCACTATTGATGAGTTAAGTAGCATTCTGCATTCCCGTTTTTTTTAAAAAAACTTTTAATGGAATTAATTTCCTCTAAGAATACTTTTTACATTTTCAAGCTAGAAGAACATTTATTTCTGAATGGATGGAATTTTTTTTTCAAAATAATACTTGTCTAAGAATTCAACTGGAGTAAATACGGTGTACCCTCCCACCCATACATTTTGATATCTTTCCATAGTTTCCCTTTTTCCTTCTTGCCTCAGCGGAAGCCCTGTTTAACTAAAGGTAAGAGATCCATCAATGGCTCCCTCCTTTCAAACTTCAAACTGACCTACTCATATGAAGCAACATTTTCAGCATCTTCAACTTCAAACTTGGAAAGTCGTGCTAACACACTTTAGCCACCAAGAAAAAAAAGCAAAAATATATCATTAGATATTTGCTACACAAAATAGTGATGAAAAATATATTTGAATAACAAGAATCCCATGAATCTAAAGGATGTAGTAAACATGACTTAGCTCACTGGAAGACCTAATATTTAAGAAAGAAAATTACAATCATTAACCAGAAACTCTTTCCTCATGGATACTCCCAACACTGAATTTTGCATATTTTTATCTTCTTTTCTCTCTCTGTCTCTTTCTATATATATGTATATAAAGATATATAAAAGAATATGTATATGGATATATAATATATAAATAATATGTGTATAGACATATCTCAAAGACATTGTGGGTTTCATTCCAGACCACTGCAATAAAGCAAAAACTGCATTAAGCAACTCACACAAATGTTTTGGGTTCCCTGTGCATATAAAAGTTATGTTTACCCTACACTGTAGCCTGTTAAGTTTGCAATGGCATTATGTTCAAAAAACTTATGTGTATACCTTAATTAAAAACTACTTTATTGGTTAAAAAATGCTAATGATCACCTTTTGCTGGTGGAGGGCGTTGCCTCCATGTTCATGGCTGCTGACTGATCAGAGTGGTGGTTGCCAATGGTCGGAGTGGCTGAGACAATTTCTTAAAATAGGACAACAATGAAGTTTGCTGTAGCAAATGGTTCTTCCTTTCACAAGTGAGGATTAAGTGGTGAAGCCATCAGGTCCTGGACTTTGTTGAAAGCCTTTTTATTACTGATTTAATCTCATTACTTGTTTTTGATCTGTTCAGGTTTTCTGTTTCTTCTTGGTTTAGTCTTGGTAGGTCGTATGGGTCAAGGATTTTGTCCACCTCCTCTAGGTTTTCAAATTTATTGTAGAGTTGCTCATAATAGTCTCTAATAATTATTTTTATTTCTGTCATTATCTGTTATGCAGTCTCTTTTTTTGTTTCTGATTTTACTTATTTGGGTCTTCCCTTTTTCTTAATTAGTCTAGATAATGGTTTGTTGATATTTTTTAAAACTTTTTGTTGTTAACCTTTTGTAATTTTTGCCTCAAATTTGTTTATTTCTGTTTGGTCTTCATTATTTATTTCCTTTTAATAATTTGGGGTTTGGTTTGTTCTTACTATTCTAGTTTCTTGAGGTAGAATTGTTCAGTGGTTTATTTGAAAGTTTTCTAGTTTTTTTGATCCAGGCATTTATTGCTAAAAATATACTTTTTTTTTATACTTTAAGTTCTAGGGTACATGTGCACAATGTGCAGGTTTGTTACACATGTATACATGTGCCATGTTGGTGTGCTGCGCCCATTAACTCGTCATTTACATTAGGTATATCTCCTAATGCTATCCCTCCCCCCTCCCCCTACCCAACAACAGACCCCAATGTGTGATGTCCCCCTTCCTGTGTCCGAGTGTTCTCATTGTTCAATTCCCACCTATGAGTGAGAACATGTGATGTTTGGTGTTTTGTCCTTGCGACAGTTTGCTGAAAAAATGATGAGTTCATGTCCTTTGTAGGGACACGGATGAAGCTAAAAACATATTTCTTAATAACTGCTTTTGTTGCGTCCCCTGTTTTGGTATACTGTGTTTCTAGTTACATTTGTTTCAAGGAATTCTTAAATTTCATTCTTAATTTCTTTCTTCACTCACTGTAACTCAAGGGCATGTTGTTTAATTTCCATATGTCTGTATAGTTTTGAATGTTCCTCTTGTTATGAATGTCTAGTTTTATTCCATTGTGGTAAGATAAGATACCTGATAGAATTTCAATTTTTAAAAATTTGTTGAGACTTGTTTTGTAGCCTAACATACAGTCTATCTTGGATATTGTTTCATGTGCTGATGAAAAGAATGTGTATTCTGGAGCTGTTAGGTGAGATGTTCTGTATATGTTTGTTATTTATGTCCATTTGGTCTATGGTGGAGTTTAAGTCTGATGTTTCTTTGTTGATTTTCTGTCTAGATGATTTGTCCAATGCTGAGAGTGGGATACGGAAGTGCCCAACTCTTATTGTAATGGGGTCTATCTCCCTCTTTAGATCTAGTAATATTCGCTTTATATATCTAGGTGCTCTGGTGTTTGAGTGCATACATATTTACAATTATACACATATTACAATTATATTTCTTGCTGAATTGCACCCTTTATTATTACATAATACTCTTGTTTGTCAATTTTTATGGTTTTTAACTTGAACTCTGTTTTGTCTGATACAAGTATAGCTATCCCTGCTCACTTTGGGCTTCCATTTGCATAGGATATCTTTTTCCATCCCTTTATTATCAGTCTATGTGTTTCTATACCAGTAAAGTGAGTTTCTTTTAGATAAAATATAGTTGGGTCTTATTTTTTAATCCACTCAGTAAGTCTATATCCTTCATGGGGTATTTAATCTATTAACATTCAAAGTTATTATTGGTAGGTGAGGAGTTACTTCCAACGTTTTATTGTTTTCTGGTTGTTTTGTATATATTTTATTCCTTTCTTCCTGTTTACTTTTGAAGTTGGGTAGTTTTCTGTAGTGATAAGGTTTCATTCCTTTCTCTTTCTCCTTTATGTATTGACTCTAACAGTGACTTTTAAAGTTTTGCATGTTTTCATGATGGTGGTTATCATCTTTTTACTTCCAGATGTAAGACTCCCTTGGACATTTCTTGTAATGTTGGTCTAGTGGTGATGAATTATCTTGGTTTTTGTTTATCTATGACAGATTTTATGTCTTCTTCATTTGTAAAGGATAGCTGTGCTGGCTATAATATTCTTGGCTGAAAGATTTTTTTCTTTCAGAACTTTGAATGTATCATCCCATTCTCTTCTAGCCTAAGGTTTTCCACTGGGAAATCAGCTGTTAGTCTAATGGGGATTCCATTATAAGTGTGTTACTTTCCTTTTGCTATTTTAAAAAATCTTTGTCTTTTGATTTTTCACAATTTGCCTATAATGTCTGGGTTGAATGTATTTGGGGTTCTTTGATCTTCCTGGAAATAGATGTCTAGCTCTCTCTCAAGAGTTAGGAAGTTTTATGCTATTTTATTAAATATGTTTTCCTCATATTTTCTCTACACTTTTCCTTCTGGAATGCCCATAATATGAATATTTGATCAAATTAATGGTGTCCCATAAATCCTGTAGGCTTTTTTCGTTCTTTTTTATCCTTTTTTGCCTGTCTGTGTTATTTCAAAAGACTTGTCTTCAAGTTCAGAAATTATTTCTTCTGCTTGTTCTTGTCTGTAAAGCCATTGATTGTATTTTTTCATTTCATCCATTGAACTGTTTAGCTTTTAGGGCTTCTGTTTGGTTATTTTTATGATATCTGTATCTTTACTGAATTTCTCTTTCACCTGATTTCATTGACTTGTCTATCTGTATTACCTTACATCTCACTGAGTTTCCTTAAGATTATTCTTTTTTCTGTCACATCATATGTTTATGATTGGGTTCTATTACTGGATAATTATTATTTCCCTTTGTAGGTGACATGTTTTCTTGCATTTTCATGGTTGCTGTGTTTCTAAATTGATTTCTATGCATCTGGTGAAAAAGTCACCTTTTCCAATTTTATGGAGTAGGTTTACTTGTATGAATTAATTTGTATGAATGGGTCTTGGATGTCAGTTCATTGGGGTATACCGGCCTTGGTTCTACATGGATGCAGTAAGTGTAGTCTCCATGTAGTTTATTCAGCTGTGATCCACACTAGTAACATTTGCAAGTTACTCAGTGGCCTAGGTTAAGGAAGTTTGTAGTGATGGTGGTGCAGCCTTGCCAGGGGTGGGCTCACTGGGCTGTTTCTCAGGGTAAGGGTGTGTGCAGGCATACAGTGGGTCAGAAAACTTGGAGTATGGCTTTATGCCGCTGGCCATGGTGCCATCACTCTAGCCAGGAGCATGGGGATGCAGTTGCTCAACCAGGACATGACTTCCAGATGTGCTTTGCAGGACAGTTTCTCAGGCCCAGGATGCAGGCACACAGCTGTTTGCCTGGCCTGGAAGCATGCACTCCAGGAGTGGCCTGAAGGGCTGTTTCCCATAACTGGTATGTGGGTACACAGCTGCTCATCTGGCCTGGGGGCAGTCTGCTGGGGGAAACTCATGGGCCAAATATATAGGTGCATAGCTGCTAAGCTGGACTGAAGGTATCTTTGCCAGGGCTGGCCAAGAGGGGTGTTTCTCAGGCCTGGGATACAGTCAAATGACTTCTCAGCTGTCCTAGATGTGTGTCTGCTGGGGGTAGTCCATAGAGCTATTCTAGCTCAGGAAGTGGGCACACTGCTGCTCAGCTGGCCTGGGTGGTGCCTGCCAGGGGAAGCCCTGGGGACTGCTTCTATGAGCCAGGATGTGGACACGAGGCTGCTCAGCTGGCGTAAGGGCATGTCTTCTGGGAGTAGCCCATGGAGCTCTTTCTTAGGTCCAGGACATGGGCATTCATGGCTGATTGGCTGGTCTGGAGGTGCATCTGCTGGGAATGGATACAGGAGTATTTCTCAGGCTCATCCAAGGTTGCACAGCTGCTTAGTTGGCCTGGGAGTGTTTCTGTGGGGGGTGGCCTAAAGGGCTCTTCCTCAAGCTGGGACATAGGTATGTGGCTGCTTAGTTGGCCTGAGTAAGCTCCCAGGGTTGTTTCTCGGCCCTGAGACTTGGGCATACACAGTTGCTTGTCTCTCAGGTCTGAGACACAGGTGCAAGGCCCACTTGGTGGTGTGCCTGCTGGGGCAGCCCGTGGGACTGTTTCTCAGGCCCTTATTAAAAGCAGAGGACTACTGGGCACGCCAGGAGCATGTCTGTGGTTGATGGGGCCCACAAGGCTGTTTCTCAGGTCCTGAGCATGGGCTCATAGTCACTCTGTTGACCTGCGGGTGTATCAGCTGCTCAGAGGCTTAGGGGCCTCTCCCACTTGGGAGAGGGCATGTAGTGGTTTGGCTGTCTTAAGAGTGAATTTACCCTGGATGGGACTGCAGATTATTCCTCTGTCTGGAAGTGTGGTGGTGGGGGTTGATTTCCCTACTCTGCATTACTTGAGTTACAGCCAGTCCTGGGACCAACCTCCACACAGCTGGGATTGTGGCTTTAACCCACCCATGTGGGCTTGGTGTACTGAAGATAAAGCTCCAGTGCTGGAGAGGCACAGTGGCTACTGGCCCCCAGAGGAGGGCACACTCAAGAGATGACTCTGTTCTCAAGATGGTGCTGTGTTGCTGCAGCTTAAGTCTCTGGGGGTGGGAAGTCTTCACCTTGTACTCCTAGTCCAGGACATGCAGCTGTGTCAATTCTTGGCAATACTCCAAACTGGCCTGAGGGCTTACAAAGACTGTGAGATTCTCTTGTTGTAAAGACTTTGTGTTTGTGATGGCAGTGGGGCTGGTGGGGATCTTCTGCCTACCTTCACCCTGCAATGAGAAGTCCCTCCTGTCTCTGGGCCAATTCAATCCAGATGGGGCAGAAGGGGCTGCACAGGCTGAGTGCTTCCGTACTATGGCAACTTTCAGTCACCACAGATGTGTCTCCACTCCTTTGCTGCACTCCAGGACTATCCCTTTGACACTCTAATCAAATCTTAGATGTTTATTTCTTGCCTCGGTTCTTTCTTGTAGGGGAGATGAGCACCAGACATCTCTAGTCACCCATCTTGCTTGATTTAGCATAATTCGTAAGGGCCCCAGGATTTTCAGAATAGTCAATGATTGTTGGCTTCAACTTAAAGTCACCAGCTTCATTAGCCCCTAACAAGAGAATTGGCCTGTGCTTTGAAGATTTGAAACCATGCATTGACTTCTCCTCTCTAAATATAAAAGTCCTAGATGGCATCTTCTTCCAATAAAAGGCTATCTTGTCTACATTGAAAATGTGTTGTTTAGTTTGGCCACATTCATCAGTTATCTCACCTAGATCTTCTGGATAACTTGCTGCTGCTTCTGCATCGGCACTGGCTGTTTACCTTGCACTTCTATGTGATGGAGATGGCTTCTTTCCTTAAACCTCATGAACAAACCTTTTAGTGTCAAGCTTTTCTTCTGCAGCTTCCTTACCTCTCCCAGGCTTCACTGAATCAAAGAAAGTGAGGGCCTTGTCCTGGATTACGCTTTGGCTTAAGGGAATGCTGTGGCTGGTTTGATCCTTTATCCAGACCACTACAACATTCTCCATATTAGCAATCAGACTGTTTTTCTTTCTCAACATTTGTATGTTCACTGGAGTAGCAGTCTTAATTTTCTTCAAGAAGTTTTTTGGCTTTTCTGTTTTGTTTTGTTTTTGTTTTTGTTTTACATTCACAACTTGGCTGAAGTGGTGCAAGAAGTCTAGCCTTCCTCACAATCATTTCTAGCTTTTGGTTTAAAGTGAGAGACATGTGACTCTTCCCTTCACTAGGACACTCAGAGACCATCATAGGCTTATTAAATGGCCTACTTTCAATATTGTTGTGTCTCAGGGAATAGGGAGGCCCAAGGAGAAGGAGAGAGATGGGGGAATGGCTAGTCAGTGGAGCAGTCACAACAAACATGTCATTGATTAGGCTTGTCATCTTAATATGGACATGGTTCGTGTTGCCCCAAAACAATTACAATAGTAACATCAAAGATCACTGATCACAGATCACCATAACAGATATGATAATAAAAAGTTTGGAATATTGCAAGAATTATTAAAATGTGACAAGAGACACAAAGTGAGAACACGCTGTTGGAAAAATAAAACCAGGAGACTTGCTCAATGTAGGGTTGCTACAAACCTTCAGTTTACAAAAAAGTAATATCTGAGGGGCAATAAAATAAAGCACAATAAAACAAGATATACCTGCATATACACACACATATATGTATATATAAACTATATATGTATATATATACATATATATGCTAAAGGATATATACATATATGTTTACATATATATACACACACATGCTCATATATATATTAAAGGATATATATATGACTACTGATGTTATTAATTTGGGTCAGTGCTAAAGAATATATCTATATATAGATATGTATATATAGATATATATACACACATTTAAATATGCACATATGTAGACATGTATATAGATATGTGTATCTATATACATATGTAGACATATGTATATAGATATATGTATATCTATATACACACATATGTATTTATATATCTATATATATTACATATATAGCTAAAAGATATATCTGTATATATACACACACACACATATACATGTGTGTTATGTGTGTGTGTGTGTAGATAGATTCTTTAGCACTGACCCAAATTAATAATGTCAGTAGTTTTCAATGACACCACCATTGAAAAGTGAGTTATATCAAATATATATCAAATTAGTGAAAGACTACTGATGTCATTTTATCCGGGCCAGTGCTAATGATTAAAAATGTACACTTCAGGTCAAGTGACTTCAGAGACATACTTTTCTGGTTGAAATTATGTACAATTGCTCTACATTTATAAACTGGCTGAACTCTGAAAATGTATATGTCAATGATTTGGAATCTACTATTAATATATCATTTTTTCCTAGAGGAAAACCTTATATTATGTAAAGGTGCTCTTGGGCCTTAAAAAACAAACTAATGAATCACAATTTAAGCGCAGTTCTTTATTACTTCATTTGTGAGTGAATTTTACCAATCTTAATATATGCCTCTCTTCTTTCTCTCCGTATTTTGAAATCTCACCCATCATTGATGACTCTACCACACATTACTCTTTTTAATTCAATGAGGTAATAGCTAAAGGATTAAAAATGAACATAGCAAGACTCCACATGTTATCCTAGACTTAATTTTCTGATACAAATTAGTAATAATTATTCTCCAATTTATAATCTAGTTCCCCTGAAAAATGGACATTAATCAGTTATTTATTTGAAACATGGTATTTAATTTTTCTCTGGAAATGAGGTTTTAGATGTTTGTAATGAAATTTTTTGGCCTGTGAAAAAAACTTAATGAATCAAGTTTATATACATTTCTTTACTCCTAAACCTAATCCCCAAGTTACTGTTTCTGGCAAAATTTACATAAAATCATCTTTAGTTTGTAAACACCCACCTTGCTCGCCCTTGTAATTTTCTGCCTTCTCACGTTCAAATACCACCAGTAACTCTTCACCAATCATGGATGTCTTTCCTGCCCCTCAGATAGGGTTAAGTAACTACAGACCCAAGGCAGGGCCTCCATACAATCTGATGGCTCATGACTGTAAACCCAGCAGTTTGGGAGGCTGAGGCAGGTGGATCACGAGGGCAGGAGTTCAAGACCAGCCTGGCCAATATAGTGAAAACCTGCCCCTACCAAAAATACAAAAAATTTGTCTGGCATGGTAGCACATGACTGCAGTTCCAGCTACTCAGGAGGCTGAGGCAGGAAAATCGCTTGAACCCAGGAGATGGAGGTTACAGTGAGCCGAGATCACGCCACTGCATGCCAGCTTGGGCAACAGCGAGACTTCATCTCAAAAAATAATAATAATAATAGAAATACGTTTTAATTTGCCCATGCCTCCAACGTCCTATAAAATAAATTCTTTTAAAAATTTATTTATTGGCTTAAAAATCAATACTACATACAAAACTCGCATACTATTGCTTAATGAGCAACTAAGAATTCTCACCTAGATGTTTCCTTAATCAGCCACTGATTAAACACAATCCTTTTATTCCTTCTGTAAAATCTCATTCATTTTGCAAGGTTTCTTGAGCATTACACTATAATTAACTTGAATCAGGTTTTCCATATTACTTACACCTTTATGATTTATTTCCAGGAGAGGTTTTCACATGATTGGGAAAACCCTCCACCACCTCCTTCCTTTCACTGATCATGCTAGTCTCTCCTGCCCATGAGACACAGTGAAGTACCCGCACACCTGAGGAAAGCGGCATCCAATGAGGTGGTGGGTTTGGGTTGGGTCTAGGCACCAACCTCACATGTGGACAGAGCTCTCGAGTGTGTGGGACAAGTCCACGTTCCATTAGCTCCGTTCTTTTTTTCCCAGGGCTTCACTACTCCTTATTGGCTGCTATCTCCTCCATGTTGCAAATAGGATTCTCTCCTTTCTTGGAACACTGTGGTGGGGTCTCAAACTCAGGAAACCTGAATCCCTTAAAAAATTGCCTACCAGAAATTGAGGGTGACAAAGACACTAACAGGAAGAAGCAGCTCTCCTACGAACTGACCTCCTTATACAACTCCATCAAAAAAAGGTGCAAAGTTATCTACAAATGCTACAATGAGAAGAATTGGAAACCCTGTTAAAAAACACTCTGTATGGCCATGCAGGCTCCTGAGAGTAAATTCCACAAATGTCCATCTGTCTCCGTGTTTTGTGTTTCCATTTTGTGCATGGGTTTGTTTGTGTAAATGTGTTGACAAAAGTGTGTATGGATGAAGGTGGATGGATATATTTGTGTATGTGCTTGGTGTGTGTATAGCTCTATGCACTCTTATGCATACGTGTGTCTTCATGTATTTATAACTCACCTTTCACTGATAGGTGACACCAGGGCTGCTCCTTTAAATTCACTTGTGTGTGGGCTAGAGGATGATAAAAGAATACAGTCAGATAGGAGACGCAATTCTAAATTTACTTTTTTGGAAAATTAGCTTTTATTACTCTAGACAGAAACCAATGAATTCCTGTCAGAAATCTGAGTCCCATAAAAAAACTGCTTAGTAGGAACTAAGGGTGGCAAATACACTACTGGAAGAAGCAAATCTCCTATGACCTGCTCCTTTTTATAGAACTCCACCAAAGAAGGATGCAAAGTTACTAACAAATGCTACAATGAGACGAATTGGAAACTCTGTTAAAAAAAAAAAAAAAATCTCTATGGCCATGCAGGCTCCTGAGAGTAAATTCCACAAATGTCCACCAGTCTCCTTTCTCTTTGGTCTATGTTTCCATCATGTGCATGGATTAGTTTGTGTAAGTGTGTTGAAGAGGCGTGTGGATGGATGGATGAATGGATGGATGGATGGATGGATGGATGGATGGATGGATGGGGTATACTTGCTCATGTGCCTGTGTGTGTATAGTTCTATGCACACTTATGCTGACGGGTGACTTTAACTATTTATTACTCACCTTTCTTTCGCAGGTGCCTCCTCGGTTGCTCCTTTAAATTCACTTGTCTGTGGACTAGTGGATGATAAGAGAAAACAGTCAGAGAGGAGACATAATTCTGAATTTATATTTTGGAAAAATTACCTTTCATTACTCTAGACAGAAACCAATTAATTTCTGACTATTCATGTGTATAGCACTACTGGAACCTGGAATGTCTTTTCCTCTTTATTAGAAATGAAGATTTATATGGCGACAACCGAAATCTTAGGCGGGGGAAAATAGTAATGCTTCCCGATTTAAGTAAACCTCTTTATTATGACCTCAGTCCCAATGTGTGACAGCTTTGTGGTGGCAGTTATTTCAAACTCAACTCCAATTTGTAGGTAGTCAGCCCTCTTATTCCATTCAATGTCCTGCTTAAAAGGCCCTCCATTAGCTCCTTATGTTCACCCAGCATGGTGGTTTCTCATGTCCCACAAAAAGGGTCAGGTAACTAGAGGTCTGACACAGGGGCACAATCCAATAGGATGGTGATTTGAGGTTTGGAGCACCAGCCTCTGTGGTGGCAGGGTTCTGGAGGGTGGAGAACACCTCTAAGGCTCATACCTCTGTTGCTTTCTGCTGAAGGCTTCACAGTTCCCCAAGTACTCCTACCTCCTCCTCACTCCAAACAGGATTCTCTCTTCCCTGGGCCTACTCTGGTATGTCTGGTACACAAAAAATCTGCTTTTCCAAAGCATTTGCCTGCTACTTACTAAGGGTGACAAGACAGTAACAGATGGAAGCCTCTCTCTATAGTCAGTTTCTTTTTTTCTAAACAATGTAAAAATGTGGAAGTTATCTATACATGATACAGTGAGATGATAACCTGTGTGAAAGAAACACTGTATTATCATGAACATATCTGAGAGTTAATCCCACTAATCTCGGTCTCTTTCTCTGTCACTGTTTTGTGTGTGTGTGTACAACTTTTTTTTTTCTTTTTTTCTTTTTTGCAACAGTTTCGCTCCTGCTGCCCAGGGTGGAATGCAGCGGCATGTTCTCAGCTCACTGCAAACTCCACTTCCCCAGGTTCAATCGATTCTCCTGCCTCAGCCTCCTGAGTAGCTGGGATTAGAGGCACCTGCCACCACACCTGGCTAGTTCTTGTAGTTTTAGTAGAGACAGGGTTTCACGATGTTTGCCAGCCTGGTCTCAAACACCCGACCTCAGGGTATCTGCCTGCTTCAGCCTCTCAAAGTGCTCAGATTACAGGTGTAAACCATTGCACCTGGTCATGCGTACATCTTTTATAACTCACCTGTTATTGGGGCCGAGCCAATGATGACTCCCGCCAGGTCAGTCGGATCGGGACTAAAGGACAAATATGGTCAGAGTCAGACACAATGCGTAATTCTAATGTTTTGCAACAAATAGCTACAGTTAGTCTATGTGTCATTCCCCAGTTACACTTTTATTATTCACATGTATGTATATCACTAAATTGACCTGGGATGGCATTTGTCTTTTTATTAGAAATGAGGTTTCATATGCCAACAGTGAGCATTTTAGGCTGTGACCATAGCGATGCATGCAGATTAAGTAAGGGTATCTACACCTCAAGGTATAACAGCATTTTTGGAGAGCATTTAATTCTAGTTCAAATTTAGTTCCTGAGTCTCCCTTCTTATAATCCCATTTGAGTCCCTCATTCTCTATCACCTCCAATCACCTCCTCACTTTTCACCCATCCTAGTTTTCTTTGCTGCCCAAGAGTTGTGGCCAAGTAGCTGGAGGCCTCAAGCAAGGGCTCCATCCCATGTGAGAGTGGGTATGGGCAAAGGCAGTCAGCCTCACATAACGGTAGAGCTCTGGAGGGGGTGAAATAATTCCAGGGTTATTAGCTCTGTTCTTTGTTTTGGCTGGGATTTCTCTGATCTTTGTCCACTCCTATCTCCTTCTCCCTGTAAGCAGGATTCGCTTCTCCCTTGGTTCATGCTACTAGGAAAGTCTCATTCTCACAGAAAGGTAATGTGACAAACACTAACATAAAAAGTCTCCCTCTATGAGTTCCTCCCCATTTTCCTACCTCCATCCAAAAAACAAAACAATATTGCATACAAAGCTCATTCTGAGAGGACTCTAGAAATAGTTTCAAGGGAACTCCTTGTTCCCATGGATGCTTGTCACACTCAATAGCCCTACTCAGTCTCTCTTGTGTGTATGAATGCATGTATGTATGTGTTTGTATATGCATAGATACATGTATAACTGTATTCCTTGATATCACATGGTGCATTGGCCAGCCTACTAGAAGGTACTCTCAATTCACACACAGGGCCATGCTAAAGAAGTTAACATGTACATACTAAGACAACATGTAACTTCCTAGACTTAAGCTTTTCAGTTCAAAATAATTCCAACTGCTTTTGTTTTGGTTTTCTGTTTTTGTTTGTTGTTGTTGTTTTTGGTTTTTTTGAGACAGAGTCTCACTCAGTCACCCAAGCTGGAGTGCAGTGGCATGATCTCGGTTCACTGCAACATCTGCCTCCCGGGTTCAAGCAATTCTCCTGCCTCAGCCTCCCGAGTAGCAGGGACTACAGGTGCCCGCCACCACACCCGGCTAATTCTGTATTTTTAGTAGAGATGGGGTTTCACCATGTTGGCCAGGCTGGCCTTGAACTACTGATCTCGTTATCCACCCGCCCTGGCCTCCCAAAGTGCTAGGACTACAGGCCTGAGCCACCGCACCCGACCTTCCAACTACTTTTCAACCTGTAAATTGCCTTACCCTTACAGAAGTCATGTGTGTATTTGGTTCTTTGGAATCTACCATGCCATTTACCCTACACATCATACTTTATATGATTGCAGCACATCTATCTAAGACTCACTGACTCAAGAGTTCACCAAAACTCTGTACCACTGGAGCTGGCCAATGCACGACAGACAGCCTTTTGTGGGTGAATTTCTTTTAAATTCAACTCCACTGTGTAGGCATTCCTCCTCCTAATCCCATCTATGGCCCACTTCCTGGATCTCTCCATCACGTCTTTCCTTTCACCCATCATGCTAGTCTTTCCTGTCCATGGGACACAGGCAAGTAGCTGTGGGCCTAAGGAAGGGCTGCATCCAATGAGGTGGTGTGCTTGTGTTTATGTTTTAGCACCAACCTCATATGTTGACAGAGCTCTGGAGTGTGAGGGACAAGTCCATGTTCCATTAGCTCTGTTCTTTTCTGCCCAGGGCTTCACTGCTCCTTGTCAGCTGCTATCTCCTCCATGTTGCAAACAGGATTTTCTCCTCCTTTCTGTCAATCTGGTGGGCTCTCAAACTCAGGAAATCTGAGTCCTTTAAGAAGCTGCTTACTAGGAACTAACAGTGACAAATACACTAACATAGGAAGCAGCAGCTCTCCTATGACCTGCTCCTTTTTATATCACTCCGTTAGAAAAGGAAGCAATGTTACCTACAAAGGCTACGAGGAGAAGAATTGGAAATCCTGTTAAAAACCACTCTCTATGGCCACGCAGGCTTCCCAGAATAAACTCCACAAATGTCCGGCCGTCTGTCTCCTTGTTGTATGTTTCCACTGTATGCATGGATTTGTTAGTGGATGTGTTTGAGAGAAGTGTGTACGGATGGATGCATGGATAGATGGATGGATATATTTGTTTATGTGCCTGTGTGTGTGAATACTTCTATGCTCAGTTATAATTCGATAAATAAAGACACACATATGCATAACTCACCTTTCATTCATACGTGCCTCTGGGTTCACTCCTGATAATTCATTTGTGGGTGGACTAGAGGATGACAAAAGAATACAGTCAGACAGGAGACACAATTCAAAATTTACTTTTCTGGTAAAACTAGCTTTCATTACTCTGCACATAAACCAGTTAAGTTCTGACTATTCATGTGTATAGCACTATTTGGTTCTAAAATGTCATTTTTTTTATTAAAAAGGAGGATTTATATGATGGCAACCAACATCTTAGGCTGGGGAAAATAGTAATGCTTTCAGATTTAAATAAACCTCTTTATTATGACCTCAGTCCCAATGCGTGATAGCCTTTGTGGTGGCAGTTATTTCAAACTAAACTTTTGCGTGGAGGTAGTCAGCCCTCTTATTCCACTAAATGTGCTGCCTCGAAAGCCCTCCATTACTTCTTCACTTGATTGTCTCTCTTGGTACACAAGTACGGTAAAGTAACTGCAGGTCTGAGTCAAGGACACAATCCAATATGATGGTATTTGGGGTTTTGAGTACCACCCTGTATTGTGGCAGAGTTCTGCAGGGTCGAAAACATTTCTAGGGTTGTTAGCTTTTTTCTCTTCTCCTGAGGTCTTCACTACTCTCCGTCCCTGCTGTGCTTTCCTGTTTCCAAAGAGGATTCTCTGCTGTCCTCAGCCATTATAGTAAGGTCTCACATACAGGCAGTCTGAAAATTATTTTTTATTTTTACTCAAGAGTATCAAACAGACTAGTAAGAAAAATCATTCTTCTTTTTATGTGGCCATGTTTTATCTAAATTCATTCAAGACATAAAGTCACCTTCATATCCTATAGTGAGATCACGCAGACACATGTGTCAAAAGTTTTTTGTTTTTCCATTAATGCCCTTGAATGGGAACTTCCTTAATCTCAACCTTTATATTTCTCTGCAGTACCTGTGGGTGCATGCCTTGATTTAATATGAATGCATATAGGTATATATAAATGGTATATAATCGTTTCCTCCCTTGTTCATACATCCTTATATCTATATTGATTTTTTTCTTTTTCTTTTTCTTTTTTTCTTTTTTTGAGGGGGAGTCTCCCTCTGTTGCCCAGGCTGGAGTGCAGTGGCAGGATCTCGGCTCACTGCAAGCTCCGCCTCCCGGGTTCATGCCATTCTCCTGCCTCAGCCTCCTGAGTAGCTGGGACTACAGGCACCCGCCACCACACCCAGCTAATTTTTTGTATTTTTAGTAGAGATGGGGTTTCACTGTGTTAGCCAGGATGGTCTCGATCTCCTGACCTCGTGATCCACCCACCTCGGCCTCCCAAAGTGCTGGGATTACAGGCGTGAGCCACCGCGCCCAGCCTCTATATTATTTCTGTCTCACAGTTCACTGACAGCTCCACTCCAGGGTACTGATTTGAATTTAGACTTGGCAGTGCTACAGAATTTAAATATATATATGTATCGTCCAACACCAATATGACATCCTGGACTTCACTTTCTGGTTTGAATTACTCACAAGCGATGTTTAGTTCTTTACAATTGAATACAGCACAAACTAAGAATTTGGTGGTTTACTTTATTTCAAATTCAGCTGCAGTTTCTATATACAAATCTCCTTGACCCCATCTCATTTCCTGACACTAAAATCCCTTCATGAGTGCCTTGTTTTTGTCATTATAGGTGTCTTCTCTGCTCTCACACAGGGTCAAGAAACTGCCCCATACAATGTGATGATGGGTGTGGGCTTGCAGTGTTAGCCTCACATGGTGGTAGAGCTCTGGGTGTGAGGAACCCTGCCAGGGCCATTAGCTCTGTTTTTTTCCCTAAGGGCTCCACTGCTCCCTGTCCACTGTTACTCGCTTGTTGCTCTGCATAGGATTTTCTTCCCTTGGTCCACTCTAGTATGTCTCATACACAGAAAATCTGACTTTCCTAAGTATGTGCCTGCTACTAAGGGTGACAAGACAATAACAAGAAGTTTCCCTTTTTTGCCCTGTTCCTTTTTTATCCAATTTAATCAAAAAGTTGGATAAGGAGCCCGCAGGGCCTATAGTGAGGAGGTTTATAAACAGTGTAAAAGACATTCTGTATGGCCATAGATGATCCTGAGTGTAAGCACATAATCTTCGTCTTTCTCTCTGTCGATTCTCTCTCTCTTTTCTCTTTCTCTCCCTTTCTCTCTCTCCCTGTGTGTCTAGATAGACAGAAGTATGTATATCTACATATATATTTCTTTAAATATTTGTGTATATATATTTTATAATTCACATTTCATTGGTGGTTCTATCATAGGTCATTGATGTCAATTCTGTATGCAGGCTAAAGGAATATAAAAGTAGATAGTTGGACACACATGTAATTCTAAACTTACTTTTTGAATCAAACAGCTACAGTTACTCTACGATGTACTATCTGGTTGACATTTAAATATTCATGTGTATATCACTAATTCGAACTAGGTGTATCCTTTTTTTTAGGTGGAGTCTCACTCTCACTGAGGCTGGAGTGAAGTGGTGCCATCTTGGCTCACTGCAACCTCTGCCTCCCAGGTTCAAGCAATTCTCCTTCCTCAGCCTCCTGAGTAGATGGGATTACAGGCATGCACCACCACACCTGGCTAATTTTTGTATTTTTAGTAGAGACAGGGTTTTGCCATGTTGGTCAGGCTTGTCTCAAATTCCTGGCCTCCAGTGATCTAGCTGTCTTGGCCTCCCAAAGTGCTGGGATTACAGATATGAGCCACCATGCCTGGCCAGTGGCATTTATTTCTAATGTAACTGCAGTCTGTAAGGAAACATGCCTCTTACCCCATCTAAATTCTTGATTCCTAAGTCCTTCTGTCACTTCTTTACTTTCACCCATCATGGCTGTCTTTCCTGCCCAGAAGATATGACCATGTAGCTGTAGGCCTGAGTCAGGAACTCCCTACAAAATGATTGTGGGTTTGGGTTTGGAGCACCAGCCTCACATGGTGGTAGAACTCTAGAAGGTGAGGAACCCATTACGGTTTCATGAACTCTGTTCTTTTTGCTGAGTGCTTCACTCCTCCCTGCCACCTGTTACCTCCCCATTGCTCCATATAGGATTCTCTCTCCCTTTGGCCCACTCTAGTAGTAGGAGAGTCTCATAAATGGAAAACCTCAGAGGTTCCTAAGGGATTGGATACTACTAACTTAGAGTGACAAATATACTAAGAGGAAGAAGCATCCCTTTCATGACTTCATCCTCTTTTATCCAATTTGGTCTGAAAAAAAAATAGAAGGTTATCTATAGATCCTACAGTGAGAAGATTTAGAGATACTGTCAAAGATACTCTGTATTTCCAAGGATATGCCTGACAGTGAATTTTACAAATATCAACTTCTCTTTCTCTTTCATTGTTTTATGTTTCTGTGTGTGTATGTGTATGCATGCGTGTATGTTATGTGTATATATGTATATATACACTTACTTGTATATAAATCTTTGTTTCTCATTCACATTTCATGGGTGGCTCTATCATAGGTTACTACCATCAACTCAATTGGCTGTGGGCTGGGGAATTATAAAAGCATATTACTCAGATACAAACACAATTTGGACTTACACTTTTGGTCAAATAGCTGCAGTTACTCTAGACAAGAGTCTACCTGCCAAGGAATGCCAAAGATTGCCAGTAACCAGAAAAAGCTAGCAAAGAGGTATCAAACAGATTCTTCCTTATAGCCTTCATAAAAAGCCAACCCTACTGACAACCTCAGTTTCAGATTTCTAGTCCCTAGGACTATGAGATCATTAATTTTTGTTTAAGCCACTTGGTTTGTGATACTTTGTTAAAGCAGCCCTAGAAACTAATATAGCCTAACCTGCTAGAATCTCATACACAGGCAATCCAACAGTTTTCTAAAAGTTTTAGCTACAAGTCAATTCAGCTAGGAAGAAGAAGTAGACTTCTTGTGATCTACTTATCTTGTATCCAACTAGACCCAAAAAGAAAAGGATGTTACATACAGAAGCTGAAACTACCAGTACTTTAGAAACAGTGTCCAAGAAACTCTATAGTTAACATTTGTGTGTATCTTTATGAACATACACACACATAACACCTTTCACTGATGGCTCCATTATAGGCTAGTGATATCCTTTCACTTTCACTGAGGACTCCATCATGGGTTAGTGATATCACTTCATTTGGGTCAGAGCTAAAGAATTAAACTAAATTGTACATAATCAAATACCATGTGAATTTGTAGGCTTAATTTTTATTCAAATTAGCTACAATAACCCTACAACTAATAAACTAGCTGTTCTAGAAACACAAAACAAAACAAAACACATGCAATTTAGCCATTTGGAAACAATAGTGACCATCCCTGCCTGTCTCCATAGACAACAACAGCAACTACCCAGGAGTAGTTACAGTAAAATTAGGAGAGCATTAGGCTGGCTGATGAAAACAGGGAAGGGCTGAAGAGCCATCCTTGGGCCTTCACTCCTCCACCTGCCTCCATCTCCAAAGCCCAGGTTACAAACCAGAGAGATTGTCTCCTCCAATGCTGCTTTGTTCAGGAGCTTCAAGGTGATATAGTTGTTTAATTAAACAAAATTTTCCCTGTGGTTGCCTCTGTACTTGAGTCCTTATGCAACAAACTGCAAGCTAACCTAGTGTGTAAACTAACAGCATAATTATGAATAGAATATACACTTGTAACAGATAGCTGTGTCTCAGTCAATTGCAGCAGCTGAGCTTCAGTCAATTGCGGGTGGCTGACTGATTCAAATAAGACAAAACATCCAGCTGTAACCAGTTGTAAACAACAAAGCTGTTTCTGGACCTCACTTCCATTTTCTGTCCATAATGCTGTCTGGCCACGTTGCCAGCTTGCAGTTCTCAGAACTTGTTCTCGTTCTAAAAGCTTCCCAACTCACGAATCATTCTTGCACTATTAAACTCTTAAATTTACCTTGTCTAAAGTTTTTCCTTTTCACAACCCAGAGGAGTTGCCTGGTCAGTGTTTCATGGTTCCTGAGACTCTCTACCCTGGGGCACATCACTTCTCTTCATTTTAAACTTACTGACAATGACACAGCTTACATCCTAGATTTCAGTGAGACTGACTATATAATTCCTGCCCAAACCAGGACACTTTTGAAAGGAAAAAGTGGGTGCTATTAATAATTATGTTGCAAGAACAGCAGCAGACCGAGATTATCCTTCAGTCCTTCCCCAATACAAATGACCAGAGTAGCCAACAGCCACAAAAAATCTGAGTTCACAAACCAACATGATTAGATATCTGAGGAATACAACTACTGAAAAAGAAATACAACAAGCTGAACAACAGCATACCGACTGTAGCAAAACTACTGGAACACACTGACCAAGATTTTAAAGTAAGCATGACAAATATTCTCAAGGATAAGAGGACACAAAGGAAGATGTTGAAACATGAAATGAGAATGGGAGTCATAAGAAAAAATAAAAGAGAAAGCCTTAACTGTAAAAGTATGACTGTCAAAAAAATATAACTTGTTGAGGGATAAATAGTAGTTTGGATACATGTGAAAAGCTAATTAATTTAGAGTTAGAAGATTAGATTGAGAAACTTACCCAGAAAATAGTAGAAAAGAATAAAGAGAACATACTAAAGAAGAATGTTATGGAGGATAAAAACAGCTATCTAACATCTAGAATATGAAAATCTAAGAAGAAATGAAAACTAAAAATGCAAAATAAAATGAGAAAATTTATGATGATAAATTTCCCAAAATTCAAGAAAGAAGAAATATATCAGCTTTAAGTATCTAATGGAGACAAAGAGAAAATTCTAACACCTTCTAGAAACAGCAAAAGACCTATGAGGGCACAAGGACAGACCAACATCATAGCTCTCTGTACCATAAAGAAAGCTTCCACAGGATAAAGTCCACAGGATCAATATCATATTGCTGTTCTCTGAATATATTGTAATGTGATTAGCTTTTTTAAAAAAACCCACATTTGAAACTAAATTACACATTACTGAATGCCTCTTATGTTAAAAGGGAAATCATGAAATATTTTAAATACTAAGAACTGATTGATAATAACATGACAAAGTTTGTAGGATACAATGAAGCAATATTTAGAAGAAAATTTACCAATATATAAGCATTAATAAGAAGTCAAGATGGTTAAAAGCAAAGAGTACACATTTAAGTAGAGAGGTTGGAAAAGGAGCACAAGGCAAAGTCTATGGAGTAATAAGGAAGCAAAACATAAGGAGGTAAGCATAAGTCACTGAACTGGAGAAGAAAAAACCGTGGAGAAGATTAACAAAACAAAAGTGTGTCTCTTTGAAAAGATTACTACAATAGACCTGTGGCAATAATAATCAAGAACAAACAGAGTGAATATCCAAATAAAATGTACAAGAAGGGAGCATAACTAGAACACAACTAAAATTTTTTAAAATAAGATTATTCAATTATATGCTAATAAATGTGAAAACTTAGATGGAATGGAAAAATTCCTAGACGAATATAAAACACTAACATTAGTGCAAGAAAATATATTTATATAGAAATAGAATACTCAAGTAACAAAGAAATCAACCTAGTATTTAAAGCCCTTCCCTCTCCCAAACACCACAGGGCCCACATAGGTATTTTTCAAAATTTTTTAGAATATTGACATACTTACTACAAAATCTATGTCAACATATAAAGGCTCCATTAATAACTTAACTAATCATGCTAATAAAAAAAGGTGTAGGGATGCCATAAGTATCAATGGAGCAAAATATTGAGCTCAGAGATAAACCTATGTAGATATATGTCACTGACGATGATTACATAAACAAGGAAAAAGGATGAATTGTTTCATAGATGGTATTTGGAAAATCAGCCTGCCATTGGGAGAAAAATGAAACCAAATCCCTACCTAACACCATATTGAAGGGTAGACTCTAAGTAGATTAAAGCATTAAATGTGTAAATTAAAACTATGAGGATTAGAAATTACCTTTGTAGACTGAAAGTGGGAAAGTTTCAAACTTCACAAGTAAAATAATAAGGCAAAAAGTTCTGTCATGAAGAGAATGAAGAACAACAATGCCAAAGCTAACAGGCAGATGATGGATTAGAGAACATAACTTCAATGTCTCAAACTGACATGAAGGATGATTTGAATACATAAAGCGATAGTCCAAACTTTTGAATGGGATTCCATGCATCTGAGTCTGTTTAATAAGGGATACCTGAGGCTGGGTAATTTATAAAGAAAAGAGGTTTATTTGGCTCACAGTTGTGTGCTGCACAAGAAGCCTGATGCCAACATCTGCTTCTGAGGCTGCTCCCATTTATGGTGGAAGATGAAGGGGAACTGACACGTGCAGAGATCAAATGGCAAGATGGGAATCAAGGTGCGGGAAGCTGCTGGTCTCTTTTTAAACCACCAGCTCTTGCAAGAACTAATAGAGTGAGTACTCACTCACCCTCACTCCAAGGGAGGGAATTAATCCATTCATCTTCCAAACACCTTCCATTAGGCCCC
Source organism: Gorilla gorilla gorilla (assembly GCF_029281585.2). Lineage (NCBI taxonomy): Eukaryota > Metazoa > Chordata > Mammalia > Primates > Hominidae > Gorilla > Gorilla gorilla. The sequence continues at coordinate 31,088,133 of NC_073241.2, read as the reverse complement.
ACCTCCGACATTGGGGATCAAATTTCAACATGCAGTTTGGGGGTACAAACCTCCAAACAATAGCATCATGTTATTAATGTTACTAAAAAGAGTGAATCATTGCTATATTGTTTACAAATGTAACATAATCACTTTGAAAATTAAACATAATTTTAAAAGAAATTTGATTAACTTATTCTAAAATATAAAATATTCAAAAACAGCACAAGTAAATTAACAAGACAAAGATAGGAACACTAGTGGAAAAACGGGCTAAGTTCATGAATGGACCATTACAGAAGAAATCCCAAATGCTATAAGAACATAAAATGATGCTCAAATTCATAAGTTATCACATAAATTCAAAGTAAAACATAATGCAATATGTTATGACCTATTAGATTGATTATATAAATTAGAAAGTTTGATAATGTCAAGTGTTGTTGTGAATGTGTATGTGTAGGAACCATCATGCACTGTTCATGAGATGCAGACTGGTATAACCATTGTGAGGGCAATAGGCAGTATTCGGTAAAATTCAAAATATGCAATCCCATGGCCCATCAAGTCCTGTTTCATATTCCTACAGAAATACTCAAACAGGTCTATAGGGGTCTGGCATAAGGATAATCATTTAGTGGCACTCTTTGTGAAGGCAAATGGTAGGAAGCAATATATGTGTTCCTCACTAGGGGATGCATGCATGCTGTGCAATTTTTCATACCAGTTAAAAGCAACAACAAAAGGTATGCACAAGAAGAATAATCTTATGTTACTAAGCAAAAAACTAACAAAATGAGATACAACTTAATACCATTTAAGTAAATTTAAAAACATATAGGCAAAACAATAATACGTAGTTTACAGAACACATATAAATGTATATACTGTGTATTAAACATATTAAAATTGTTGCATATGTGCATGTATCTGTATATGTCAATATGTATAACTGTACTCTCATCTATATATTAAAAGGCCTACAAGTAGCAATGAGCCAATGGCAATCAGCATACCAAATGCAAAATATTGATTGGTTTCTAAAGGGCATGAGGTTCTTTGGGTAAATGGCTGATTCCAGGGCTGGGGAAATGCTCAAAAAGTGATGGGAACATGTCAAGTCAAAAGGACACAGGGGCTAGCTTTTAGGGAGTCCCACTGGCCAAATATGGGACCATTTAAAGATCAAAATAAATAATGACAGAAAGGATTGTAATTCATTGAAATAATGTAAGAATTTATAAGTTCATAGTAATAGTGAACAAATAGGGGTAGGAATAGCTCTCCTTATAATAGAATGATACTTATTAAACACAGAAAAACTACTTTTTTAAAAAAATATCACCATTTTGTAATGATCACAGTTACAACTGATTCACATAAAAATCAATGAATGCTAAAACTAGTGCATGAAAGTTTTATGTGGAACAGGATACTGAACATTGAAGATAGTTTTAACATAGACTGAAAGTATCTCCCCCCAAGGTGGATATTAATTATAAACTGAATAATATTTACTTGTCAGCGAATAAATCTGGCAATACCTCTCAACCACAATAGAGATATGAACCATAAAACAGTGTAATATTCAATAGAGGAGTTACTTAATCTGAAAGTGGTATTCAAATCCCTCATCTATCCTTTAAAAGGCCATGAAATTATTTCCTGTCATCTCATATAAAAGATGTTGTAATATTCTAAGAGCTTGCATTTAGGTTGTCTCTGAAAAGAGTCTGATGAATAACTTGACAATAAGAAAGTGAATGCTGAGATTTTAGAGTGAACAGACATTTTAATCTCACAGTCTACTTTGTGTTAACTCACCCCCTCACATTTCAAAAATATCTAAAAGTAGCTGTTAGACATTCTATTAAGTCCTCCTGGTGAAAATGGAAATGTTTGGATATTCGATCTTTGCATCATCTTCCTATATCCCACATTTAAACATTTTTGGCATTGAAACTTATTCTTCAAATGAACTTTTAGATATCACACATGCTTAGCAAACTTCAAATCTGCAAGTGGTGAATAGATAATCTGCACAGGAAACACTTTTTTTTTTTTTGAGACAGAGTTTTGCTCTGTCATCGAGGCTGCAGTTCAGCGGTGCTGTCTCAGCTCACTGCAACCTCTGCTTCCCGGATTCAAGTGATCCTTCTGCCTCAGCCTCCTGAGTAGCTGGGACTACAGGCATGCACCACCATGCCCAGCTAATTTTTGTATTTTTAGTAGAGACGCGGTTCTACCATATTGGCCAGGCTGGTCTTGAACTCCTGACCTCGTGGTCCACCTGCCTCAGCCTCCCAAAGTGCTGGGATTACAGGCTTGAGCCACCATGCCCAGCCAGAAAACACTTTTGACAAACACACCAGCATTTCCTTTTGTAGAATCCTTGGGCCATATTAAGGGTATTGTTAAGCTGCCATCTCATAAAGTGTACAGAATAAAACATTAATTTGGGGAGACGTTAAAAGGGAATAGTAACAACAGCAGCAGCGCTTGTTTTATTTAAATGTGGAAAATTAATTCAAAATATAAAAAAATATTTTGGTGACTATATTGGTAATCTTACGATAAGAAATAACTTTCTGAGTATAACAAACAGCATCGGTTATAAAAGTACCAATTATATTTGAACACATGAAGCTTATTATAAAGCTCTATGCAAGGTTGCTGCATTTTACTTCAAACATCAAATGCAAAAATATATTAGAGATTTGCCACATGGAGCGGTGATATGACCAATTTATTTGAACAAAATTCCTTGAATCTAAAAGATATGATAAATATGACTTAGCTTACTTAAGACCCAACTTTTTAGAAAGAATTTTAGAATCAGTGTCCAGAAAACTATTTTCCCATGAATAATTCTGAGACTGAATTTCACAAACCTGAATTCCTCCCATCTCCAATATATATTATGACATCACCTTTCATTGTTGACTCCAGCACAGATTTCTGATGTCAATTCATTGGAGTCAGTTCAAAGGATTGAAAGGTAAATAGTAAGAAACAACATAAATGCATACACGACTTTTTTTTTTTGGTTCAAATTGGCTATGATTGCGCTACAAATTACAATGTGTTGTCCCTAAAAATTCTCATGTAAATCTGTTATTTGGCACCTGGTACTTGATTTTTCTCTAGAAACAAGTCTCTATGTGTTGGTAATAAAAATTGTTTAGGACTCTCAAAAAAGTTTAATGAATCAAGATTTAAATACAATTCTTTATTACTGAACCTGATCATCATGTGTGGCAGCAAATTTAACTTAAATTTCCTTCAAATTCATGTCCCATTTGTAGTCACACATTATTCTTGCCCATTTTGATTTCCTAATTATCAAGTCCCTCCACCACCTTCATGCTCTTCATGAGTCACAGATATCTTTGCTTCTCCTCAAATAGGATCAAGTGACTAAACCTGAGGCAGGGGCTCCATCCAATGTGATGATGGCTTTGAGTTTGGGGCACCAGCTCTGAAGGGTGAGGGACAGATACAGGGTCTCTTAGCTCCTTTCTTTATGCTGAGGGCTCCTCTGCTGCCTGTCCAATGCTACCACCTTCTTTCTCCAAGTAGGATTCTCTACTCTCTTGCATCACTCTTGAGAGAGTCTCATACACAGGCATTCTGATAGTTTCCTAAGGTTTTGTTTGCTAATTACTTAGAGTCACAAACAATCTTTGAGTACCAAGCATCCCTCTTCTGACCTGATCTTATTTTTTCCACTCTGGTTCAAAAACAATGTTACCAAAGATGCTTAAAGTCTCTGATAGAAAGCTGTTATTGCCATTGATGCTCCCAGTGTTTTTCACCACTTAGATCAGTCAACTCACCCATTGTGGTCATAGTTGTCAGAGCATACAGTAGAATCTGGTAGTGAATCCATAACTCTACCAAAGAGTAAAAAGCACATACAAAAAATAAAGTCAGATATTTTGGAGGGCAATGAGGATGTTAATGTCAACAGTATTTCAGGACACAAAAAATAAAATCGGAGGAATTTTGACAAGAACTAAAGAAACAATTTCAGGATACAGCACTAGTACTTCTGAGACTGTGTGTGTGTGTGTGTGTGTGTCTGTGTGTGTGTGTGTGTGTGAGAGAGAGAGAGAGGGCACAGAAAAAAGAAAGAAAATGTAAGAATAATGAATGTTTCTATATCAATGGCTAGTTCCCGGTCATCCTTGGTAGGAAATAAACAAGTAGATAAGTCAAGCATAGCCTTAATTATGTTTAAAACATTTTGTGAACTTAAAGTGGATTATGTGTTTACAATGATTTTGTTTTCTTTTTGTCTGGATTCATTTTCTTAAAGTTATATGGCTATGTTTTACAATATCAAGACTTCCTAGCACCGAAACCCCTGGCTTGGCTAATTTAATCTCTCTGCTACTTCATTTCCTCATCTGTAAGTTAAGACACATGCAAAATACACTCCACATCTGTCAACTTCATAAAACCATGCTGAATATTCAGCATTTTGCCAATATTGGTTTTTAGACAACCTGCTCTCTACACCATATATTATGCCATAAAAATCAGTATGTGGCAATATAAACTGATACACATTTTTAGTTTCAAATACACAAACATTCTCATCAAGGTAATACACTCCCAAGACTCAAGAATTAATGCTCTTTGCCACAATTTTCTAATTTTTCAAACATTTAAATAGGTTTAAGAAACTGATCACATACATTTTTTTGCTGCTGATAACAACTGGGATTCTCTAAGAGTGTGCTGAGGTTTCTTAACCTATTTGACCACAGAACCTCTTTCTCACAGTGGAAATGTGTGAGAAACACATTTTGGAAACAATATATTAAATGGTATCTTTTTATGTCTTTAAGAAAAGTTCCCCTACACAAACTAATTTTGGACTCTGATCAATAGCTCCAACCTTTAAGCACAGATAGACACTAATATTGTGCTAGTCTTTCAGCCTGTGAGGAAAGGAGTGCCAGAGTTCAAATTATCGCATCTCATTAGCCTGGTCTGAGGGCCATGAGGGGAACCTTTCAAGTTCTAAGTGGGTGTTCTCATGTCCTTGAATGGCTCCTGGAAATTCATCCAGGTCTCAGGAAAAACAATACCTTTTACAAAAAGAAAGGCATCTATAGGCATCCGCTACTTTTCAGCAGGATGAATAATTGGATTGTCTATGCAGAATACACTAATAAATCATAACAGGGGAAAATGTTCAAAACACCAAAAAGGTAAGAATTTGAGTTTCCGACATAAGCAGACTTATTAAATGATTACTGGATTTTTCAGACATCCTCTACTGAGGAAGAGAACTGGAAGACACTCAAATTACTCCAGATTCAGGTGACAAGCCAGGATTGCTAAGCAAGTTCCTTGGGAAACTAATCTCCAAAAAGGGCACGAGACATCCATAGATGTTACCTGAACTCCTTTCAGGGAGAGTACTGCATGAAGTCTGAAATAATACTTTGATAAGCTGCTTTGGGGCACAGAATGACTTCCCTCATGGGACATGAATAAGTAATAGCTAAATTGCCCTCTAAGGAAGGTGAGAATTGCAAACTGTCCTAAACTGAAGTGGTCATGCAGAATTCTTAAATGCTTTTTGGCAGATATGAGCAACCACAGAAGTTTGAGTTAGCTGAAGGTTAGCTACACCTTTATAATCATGCTACCAGGTTATAATGAAAAGTAGGTCTCCGACCAAATCTGCCACACATACAGATATTCATTTAACAAAACATTCAGTAGCAAGCAGACACAGTACACAAGCTTCTGTAAGCTTTCCGCACTTTAGGTGCTCCAAGCATGAAAGCTTCATTCTCAACAGATTCCTAATGTTTCAGAGGCCAAAATCTTCCTAAACCTTCCTGGAGATAGGACCATATGAGGATCAAGCCTTGGGTGTCGTCTCTAAATATACACTACAGGCCACCCTCATACACCTTTATCCTGTTTATGCAAGGGTGGGCTGTCTCCAAAACACATTAGTTAATTAACAGATCTTAAAATGTCATATAATTGTAACATCCATCATGCTTCTTTGTAAGCCATCAATTTCACTATAAAAACCCGTTTGTGACCTTTACTGTAATTATTAACAGTGTTTCAGGTGTTAATTGAGATGGAACCACTGAAGCCCTTTTGGTGGCCATCTCTGTGGAGTGGCTTCCTGAGCTGAACACTAGCTCACCATCCTTGAACAGAGCATCCAACATTAGGGCAACCAGCTGCCCCTGTAGGAAAGATTAAAGTGACCAGTATATGCATATTATCACACTGCCTAAAATGTCATAGAATGAGGCTTGGTTTGTTTTTTAAATTTTTTCTATTTCTATTATTTTTCTATCGAATTATTTTTCTATTTTTATTTGCTGGGTCACAGACAACAGCAAATTCCATACCTTTGGAGTTATACCAGCTCATCTGCCGTAGGAGTAGAAATATCAAAGCTCTCAGTCTACCACCTTGTGCTCCAGAGATGTGGCCCAAGCACATCTTTGGATGTGAACCAGGGCAACCCAAGGCAGAGCTGGATTTCTGGGAGTTTCTACCTGTAAGCCCTGGACATGCTTACCTATAGACCAGACTGCTTCCAGAGCCACTGCCGGTCAGAAGAGCCTGGGGTGTGTTCAGCTGCTAGAATAACACAAGTCTGAGGTCTTGTGTCGTCGGTCCAACATTCTCTAAGAGGGAGAAATTTAATCAAGATCCTGTTAGCAGTTTTCTCTCTTGTTGCCTTTCAAGATTATGGCTTTTCCTTTTTTCATTTTTTAGTTCCCAAAACCAAGCTTGTTAAATCAAATCTTGACCCAATTCCTGGCAAGTAACAAGGTTATTGCTATTTGGCCTTACACCCACGGGTTGTCCCCCAGTACCGTGAGGGTAAGGGGACTCTGTAAGGTCCCTGGGAGGGGAAAGGAATGTCAATTAGTGGTCCCCCCAGCTGGGTATAAGCAAACTTTCCTGTCTATGGGCCGCAGAGACCACCATCTAGTCCCCCTGCCAAAACTTTACATGATTTTAATTCTCCTGATGAAGATGAGAGGACAACAGCCAACAGAGAGGGCAGAGGATGGGATGGGACTCCCTTGCTCAGAGACCTCACCTCTAGGTCTTTACCTCCTATTGAGAATAAGTCAGTTCTATAATAAGAACTCTGTGTCCACAGCAACCCCAAACAGAATCCTAGCGCTCTTGTGATTCTTGTAGAGTGGGGAATAGAACGAGCTTGGCCCAAGACTGCAGACACTTAAAAACATACTGTTCTTTGAGAATGGCAATCATTAAAAAGTCAGGAAACAACAGGTGCTGGAGAGGATGTGGAGAAATAGGAACACTTTTACACTGTTGGTGGGACTGTAAACTAGTTCAACCATGGTGGATGTCAGTGTGGCGATTCCTCAGAGATCTAGAACTAGAAATACCATTTGACCCAGCCATCCCATTACTGGGTATATACCCAAAGGACTATAAATCATGCTGCTATACAGACACATGCACACGTATGTTTACTGCGGCACTATTCACAATAGCAAAGACTTGGAACCAACCCAAATGTCCAACAATGATAGACTGGATAAAGAAAATGTGGCACATATACACCATGGAATACTATGCAGCCATAAAAAATGATGAGTTCATGTCCTTTGTAGGGACATGGATGAAATTGGAAATCATTCTCAGTAAACTATCGCAAGAACAAAAAACCAAACACAGCATATTCTCACTCATAGGTGGGAACTGAACAATGAGAACACATGGACCCAGGAAGGGGAACATCACACTCTGGGGACTGTTGTGGGTGGGGGGAGGGGGGAGGGATAGCATTGGGAGATATACCTAATGCTAGATGAGGAGTTAGTGGGTGCAGCGCACCAGCATGTCACATGTATACATATGTAACTAACCTGCACATTGTGCACATGTACCCTAAAACTTAAAGTATAATAAAAAAAATACTGTTCTGCCATACATACAGATACTCATTAAAGATGAGGGAGAAGGGCATGGGGTGGGGGAGAATGTACCAAAACCAAAGACCACAGGATAATAACCTCAGAGCAGAGACTATCTCTCCAGTTATTTTTTCTTTTGTATGTAATGGAGAGGATTCTTATTATTTACTCTGATGAAGAAGTTTACATCAAGTGTTCAGCTTCCTTTGTGGGTTACAGAGAATAACCAGAGGGCTCAGATGTGCTCTCTGAATAACTATGTTTGGTTAGTGTTTTCTAGACAATATTAAATTTCACTAAAATAGACAAGGTTGATAGGACTTGGGGGGATAACTCATTGACTCAAGCTATCATTTTATAGGATTGTGAGAAAACAAATAGATGTACATTTAAAATACACTCATATTCTCGCTAGAAGAGAGGATTTTGAATATTCTTACATCAAAGACATGGTAAATGTTTAAGGCAATGGATATGCTAATTACCATGATTTGATCATTATGCAATGTAAAATGTACTGAAACATCACATTGTACCTCATAAATATGTCCAATTTATTATGTGTGAATTAAAATTTTGAGTATAAGAAAAAATAAACTTCAATTATAAGAAAACAAGCCAACTTTTAAAAAATGGGCAAAATATGTGAACAGATACTTCACTAATAGAGATTTGCAACTGGAAAATAAGCAAATGAAAAACTGGTCATCATCACTAGCTATTAGAGAAATGCAGATTAAAACTACAATAAGAAGCAATGCTGCCCTTCCAGACGCATTGTTTTGACCATTTCCAACTTGCCCCGGCCCTTCCCGGGGTATCGCTGGGGACCCTACGCTGACGTCCCCCCTCCACCCGCGCCCCAAGGGCCGACTGGGCAAATTGGGAGACCCGCCCCACGGGGCGACCCAACTTTTCGGAACAGACCCCCACCGCCCACCCCCGCAGACCCCCGGACCCCCGCTCCCGGCGGAGATTCAGGGAACCCCGCACCCCAAGCCCTTCTAAATCGTGCAGTGTGAGTGTGACGGCCAAGAGCGGATGCAGCCCGGGATCGCCCGCACCTTCCCGTGGGCGGAAGCGCAGGAGCCGGCTGGGGAGGTGGCGCCCTAGAGGAGCGGCTAGAAAGCTGACACGGGGAACTGAGGTCAGCCTGGGGAGGGGACAAGACAACGAGAGCCGGGCGCCTCGGGGGCGGCGCGGGAGCCTCCACAGGACCGGGCGGGCGCCCCGGCTGGCGCGGGCGGGGGGCGCGCCCCCTTTACCTGCGGCTCCGGCTCCTCGGCCATTTCCTCATGCGGCGGCGGCCAGGACTGAGCTGACACCACTCAGGCCGGCCGGGTTTGAATGAGGAGGAGCGGGCGCGGAGAGGAGGGGGCGGGGAGGGCGGAGGGAGGGAGGGAGGCGTCGCGGAGTTTTTCTCGACCTTTTGTGTGGACACCTCCCGGATTCCGCGCCCGCACCCGTGTCCCCCCAAAAGACACGGGGAGCCGCGGGCGAGGGGTGCAGCCATCCGCCGAGGCGCCTAGTGCCTTCGCGTCTCCAAGACCCCCGCCCCAACAAAAAAGGAGCGTCCCTCACCCCTACCCCCGCCCGGAGGATTTAGGGCCTGGGCTCACCTCTGGCGCGGAGCTAAGTGTAGGCGCCAGGGGTCCCTAGAGCCTCCGGGGCGCAGCGAGTCCGGCGCTGGGTGACCGTTGGGTCAGAAAGTGTTGAGGTAGCAGCTGTTGCGCCCTCCCTTGGCCCCGCCGCTCGGAGACGCCCCGCCCCCTGCCTTGAACGGCCGCGCCGGCCCCGCCCCCTGCCTTGAACGGCCGCGCCGGCCCCGCCCCCTGCCTTGAACGGCCGCCCGGCCCCGCCCCAGCGCCCACGTGACTAGCATAGGCGCGCCCCCGCTCCGCCCGCCCCCGCAGACTCCGCCTCCGGGACGCGAGCGAGCGGCGAGCGCGCGCACTACCAGTTCTTGCTCGGCGACTCCTGCGCACGCGCGCGCCGTGCCACCCTCCCCGCACCCCATGCCCCGCACCCCTCCTCCCGCCATCCGGCTTAACCTGGCGGGCGCGCGCCGCGGCAGTAGCCATGACAGGTACCCAGCGGGGGGGTGGGGTTGGCCCGCGAGGGTTTGCGCAGGCACAGACCCGGGTCCTGTCCCCGCCGCCCCCTCCTCTGCAAGGTGTGCCTGGGCGAGAGGAGGGGCCCGCGGCCCGAACCCCTGGGTCACCCCCGAATTACAAACAAAAACCTTAAAGCCATTGCTCGCGGGTTAGAAGACAGCTGTGCGTGCTCAGGAAAAGAAGCCACGCACAAGAGACCGCACGTGGCGTGGATACAGTGACACGAAACACCCAAAATCTCTTTTGAAAGGGAAACCAGGCACAGTGGCTCATGCTTATAATCCCAGCACTTTCGGGGGCCAAGGCGCTCACCTAAACCCGAGAGTTCAAGACCAGCCTGGGCAATACGGTGAAACCCTGTCTCTAAGAAAAATATAAAAATTAGCTAGGCATAGGGCTGGGCACGGTGGCTCACGCCTGTAATCCCAGCACTTTGGAGGCCGAGGCGGGCGGATCACGAGGTCAGGAGTTCCAGACCATCCTGGCTAACACGGTGAAACCTTGTCTCTACTAAAAATACAAAAAAAAATTAGCCGAGCGTGGTGGCAGGTGCCTGTAGTCCTAGCTACTTGGGAGGTTGAGGCAGGAGAATGGCATGAATCAGGGAGCGGAGGCTGCAGTGAGTCGAGATTGCGCCACTGCACTCCAGCCTGGGGGACAGAGTGAGACTCCGTCTCAAAAAAAAAAAAAAAAATTAGCTGGGCATGGTGGCTGGCACCCATGGTCCCAGCTACTCAGGAGGCTGAGGTGGAAGGATCTCTTGGTCCCGAGGAGGTCAAGGCTGCAGTGAGCCCAGATGGCATCACCGCACTCCAGCCTGGGCCACAGACCTTGTCTCAAAAAAAAAAATAGAAAGTGGGGAAGAAAATGTAATACAAATTAATATACCAACAGCAATTAGTGAGTACTTTTTCCATGGAGCTGGGAGAGAGAATAAATGTTTGTAAAATTAAAATGTTCTACGCTAGAAATCAACTTTCCTTCTATGCTTTCTTTACTTCACCCCTTATAGCTACTTAGTAAATCTCACAAATCCTATCCTTCTAATCTCTCTGAAATGTATGTACCCTTTCCTTTCTATTCTCACCACCCATGTTTCTTTGTTTCCTTCTGGCCTGTGTAATAATCTCATAATCGCACCTCCTGTACCTGCCTTCTTTCTAGTCCAGAATACGTTTTCCTAAATTCCACCAATAACCATCCTGCTACTGCTTTGTGCGAAATTCTCCAAAAAAAATTTTACTTTTCCAAAATAAGTCAGGCTCCCTCTCTTAGGATACAAAACCACACCATGGTCCCAGCCAATCTTTCAGCCTGATTCACTCAGTATATATTTATTGACCTCTCCTTTCTCCCAAGCACTTGGCTAGATAGTAATTAAAGAGTGTGGCGCAAAACAAATTGGATTCCTCCCCTCATGGAGCTTGTATTTTAACAAGAAGCACAGACATTAAATAAATTAAAACACACAAAAAAAGACAAGCATATAATTACAGTATGTATCCTAGAGAAATATCACTCATGCAGAAAGCATACACAAGGATGCAGCACTGTTTCCAATAGCGAAAAGCTAGAAACAACCTACATGTTCTCCAAAAGAAAATTGCCACATAAACTATACCATATCCAAATTATCCAAATTTTAGAATATAGACAACAGGTTGGGTGCGGTGGCTCACACCTGTAATCCCAGCACTTTGGGAAGCCGAGGCAGGTGGATCACGAGGTCAGGAGTTCAAGACCAGCCTAGCCAACATGGTGAAACCCCGTCTCCTCTAAAAATACAACAAAATCAGCTGGGCGCTGTGGCAGGCGCCTGTAATCCCAGCTACTGAGGAGACTGAGGCAGGAGAATCGCTTGAACCCTGGAGGCAGAGGTTGCAGTGAGCCAAGATCGTGCCACTGCACTCTAGCCTGGGTGACAGAGCAAGATTCCATCTCAGAAAAAAAAAAAAAAAATAGAATATAGACAACAGGCCAGGTGCAGTGGCTCATGCCTGTAATCTCAGTACTTTGGGAGGCAGAGGTGGTCTGATCACCTGAGGTCAGGCGTTTGAGACCAGCCTGGCCAACATGGCGAAACCCCGTCTCTACTAAAAATACAAAAATTAGCCGCGCGTAGTGGCGTGCACCTGTAATCCCAGCTACTTGGCAGGCTGAGGCAGGAGAATCACTTGAACCCAGCAGGCAGAGGTTGCAGTGAGCCGAGATCATGCCACTGGGCAACAGAGCGAGACTCCCTCTCAAAAAAAAATACACACTGTGAATAAAATGTTTACTAGTTCCATATCCTGCTTTTGGATAAACATTTGATACACCATTCTATACTTACTCCTCTCTTTGCTCTATTCTGAATGCCTGCACCCCTCCCCGCCACCCAATCCCCCAACGTATATGCCATATATATAAGCATCAACCTGTAACCACCCTAATCGGCCCCAAGGTCACTCAAAATGCCACCTCCTTCAGTTACTCTCTCCTTTATTCAATGCCTCCTTTATAACACTGTCTGCATTATGCCTAGCCCTGGGTACGTTATTTCTCTTACCACCTGAATAGTGGGGAGGTTCTTCCAAGGGAAGACCAGTTTCCTCCATGCTGTGGAACGGTCAACACACAGTAGGTGCTTCAATATTTAGCTGTTCCAATATGTAGCTGTTCTGTGCTCCTTGGGTTTTTGTTTGTTTGTTTGTTTGAGACAATGTCTCACTCTGTCGCCCAGGCTGGAGTGCAGTGGCGTGATCTCAGCTCACTGCAACCTCTGGGGTTCAAGTGATTCTCCTGCCTGAGCCTCCTGAGTAGCTGGGATTACAGGCGTGCACCAGCACACCTGGCTGATATTTGAATTTTTAGTAGAGATGGGGTTTCACCATTTTGGTCTCCAACTCCTGACCTCAAGTGATCTGCCCGCCTCCCAAAGTGCTGAGATTGATTACAGGTGTGAGCCACTGCTCCTGGCCTCCCTGGATTCTTTTTTTTCTTTTTTTTGAGACAGTGTTTCACTCTTGTTGCCCAGGCTGGAGTGCAATGGCGCAATCTTGGCTCACTGCGACGTCTGCCTCCCCGGTTCAAGCGATTCTCCTGCCTCAGCCTCCCTAGTAGCTAGGATTACAGGCACCTGCCACCACACCCAGCTGAATTTTTGTATTTTTAGTAGAGATGGGGTTTCACTATGTTGGCCAGGCTGGGCTCAAACTCAGGTGATGCACCCGCCTCAGCCTCCCAAAGTGCTAGGATTACTGGCATAACACACCTCACCTGGCTCCTGGATTCTTTAATACACTCGTTTTTTTCCTCTTTCATGTGACATGTACCTAATAAGCACCCACTATGTACACCAGGCATTGTTCTATGTGCTGAAGATGCCGCAGGGAACCAAATAGATCAAAATGCCTATCCTCATGGAGTTAACATTTGATATTATAGTGTGTTAGATATTATAATAAGTACTATGGAGAGAAATACAAGGGGCAAAGGGGCTACAGAGTGGAGGGGTGGTGAGGGAAATGTTAAATAGATTGGCCCTGAAAGGCTTCATCATAGACACATCTAAATAAAGATCTGAAGGGGGTGACAGTGGCAGCCACATGGAGTTCTAGGGGAAGAGCATTCCAGGTTCAGGGACAGGCAAGCGAAGTCCTTGAAGCAAAGTGCACCCAGTGTTTCAAAGAACAGCAAGGAGGCCAGCATGGCATTGTGGCTGGCGTGGAGACAAGCCAGGAAATTAGGATAGGGATGGTGCATCTCGACTGCACGGATCTTTCTGGCCATGTTAAAGATTTTGAATTTCATTCTGAATGGTCCTGAGAGCTCTGAATAATCTGAGCAAAATGGCTGGGCTCGGTTAGTAAGTGGTGTATTCAATGGGTTCACACAATCAAGAGCACTCCTAAAATAGTAACACAGGGTCTCTCTCCTTTGCTGAAATCACTCAGATATTTAAATGTATCTCTATTTCAGGTTACTTCTACAACCATAACAGTAATAATAATAATAGTAAGAAGAGGGCTGAGCACAGTGGCTGGCTCATGCTTGTAATCCAAGCACCTTGGGAGGCCAAGGCCAGCAGATTGCTTGAGTCCAAGAGTTCGAGACCAGCCTGGACAACATGGCAAAACCCTGCCTCTACAAAATACAAAAATAATTACAAAATTAGTCAGGAGTGGTGGCAGGCACCTGTAATCCCAGCTACTCAAGAGTCTGAGGCAGGGGATCACTTGAACCCAGGAGGCGGAGGTTACAGTGAGCCAAGATCATGCCATTGCACTCCAGCCTGGGCAAAAAGAGTGAAACTGTCTTAAATAAAATGAAATGAAATGAAATGAAATGAAATGAAATGAAATGAAATGAAATAAAATAAAATAAAAATTTGGCGGGCTTGGTGGCACGCGCCTTTAATCCCAGCTACGCAGGAGGCTGAGATGGGAAGATAATTTGAGCCCAAGGGGTCGAGGCTGCAGTGAGCAGTGTTCGTGCCACTGCACTCCAGCCTGGCTGACAGTCTCAAAAAATAAAATAAATAAAATAAGAAGAACAGGGAGGAGAAGAGGAGGGATAAGAAGGGGAAAAACAGGCCAGGCTCGGTGGGAAGCCAGCTCTTTGGGAGGCAGAGGCAGGAGGATCACATGAGGTCAGGAATTCCAGACTAGCCTGGCCAACATGGTGAAACCCTGTCTCTACTAAAAGTACAAAAATTAGCCGGGCATGGTGGTACGTGTCTGTAATCCCAGCTACTTGGGAGACTGAGGCAGGAGAATCGCTTGAACCCCGGAGGCAGAAGTTGCAGTAAGCAGAGATGGAGCCACTGCACTTCAGCCTGGGCAACAGAGACTCTGCCTCAAAATAATAATAATAATAAAAGGGGAAAAACAAAATGATTTACTGCACCCCCACTATGTACCACTCTCAGCTCCAAAGCTGATTTATATTATGGTGTTACTTAGTTCTCCTGATAACCTTCATGCTTAAATCCATTTGCAGATGAGGAAACTGGGGCCTGATGTTAACTTTCTGACTTAATTCTCTTACTTGAAGATCTACAACTAGAAGAAAGTGGGATTCTAGCCCAGATCCAATGCCAAAAGCCATGCTGACTCATACCATTCTTTTCTGTCTTAAGTGGTTGACCTTGGCCTTAGGAAAACAGAATAATAACAATCACTGATTGGGCATTGACTCTGGGGCAAGCACGCCATCCTCCATTTTGAGATCCCCCGGCAGAGTTGGAATCCAAGTCTCCCAGAATACAAAGTGGCACCTAGGAGCGGTGACCCCCACAGCAGGTCAGGGCTGAGCTCTTGAAAATGGCTCTCTGGGTTCAAATCAAAACTCGATTCCCCAGCTGTGCCACCTTGGGGCTTCCTTTGAACTCTCTTTGACTCCATTTTCCCCATTTTACAGATGGGGATAACAGAACTCCCTAACGGCCGGGCGCAGTGGCTCCCGTTTGTAATCCCAGCACTTTGGGAGGCTGAGGCAGGAGGATCGCTTGAGCACAGGAGTTGTAGGCCAGTCTGGGCAACAAAGTGAGACCCTGTCTTTGCAAAAAGCCTAAAAATTAGCTAGGCATGGTGGTTGTGTGCCTGTGGTCTCCAGCTACGTCAGAGGCTGAGGACAGGAGAATTGCCTGAGCTCAGGAGTGCAAGGCTGCAGTGCAGGCCAACCTGGGTGACATAGTGAGACCCTAAGATAGACAGATAGATAGATAGATACATACATACATACATACATAGATAAAAATTGAGATGCACTGTCACTTGAGAATTTCAAATTATGTGATAAGTATCTAAGGCAGTCAAAGAAAGGCTTTGGAGATGACCAGAAACTACCTTATGTAATTAACTTATTAAGTCCCTAAACCATTTATATTTAAATATAGAAAATATATTTAATAACTTGATACAGGAAAAAAGAGCTTGTCAAAAAATCTCAAAAGAATAAAGTCTATTGGATTTAAACCATTTCCTTATAGAACCTGATTGCTGTATTACAGATATGAACTCTATATGCACTCAAATCCTTTCATCAATAAAAGGCAATAAGACTCTTATTGAGTAACAATAAGAGGCAATAAGGTTCTTATTGACTGTAACATTATTTAGGATAGTTCTTTCCAATAGAAATATCAGGATCAAGGGGTTACATAAAAAAAAAAATTTTTTTAAGTCAGTACTATACCATCATCTCTGCAAGGTAACTGCTCAGAAACAGAGCCTGAGGAATCTTTTCTGATCACAGATCTTTTGGTTTTCCCTTGCCCAGTTCGACTTCTTTGCCGCACCATAAATCCACCAATACCTATCCAAAAAAGAAATTGGGTAAACTGATAAATAATTTCTCCCTACGTTTCCACAGTACACAGGATAAAAATGCTTTATCTTGAATAGTAAGTCATTTTCCAAAATTAAATCTGTGCTAGTCTAAATAAATAACCCGAGTTTTAGGTAAAATAGAAGTTAAAAGCAACCAAAAAAAAAAAAAAAAAAGGCAAAGCCACTGTTATCACTTATCAAACAGAATACAAAAAGACCTGTGTGCACTTCCTCTTCTAAACAGTATCAGTGTAAATATCAAACACTAAATTACGCTGGCTTATCTATTTGACAAATATTAGTGTCTCATACATCACATAACAGTCATGCACTGCATAATGATGTTGGTAAACAAAGGGCTGCATGTTAAGGCAGTGGTCCCATAAGATTATAATGGAGCTGAAAAATTCCCACCACATACAGACATCACCATAGTTATAACACCGTAGCACAATGACTTTATTTTTTAAAATGAATTTAGCGTACCATACAGCCTAAGTGTGTAGTAAGCTATACCATCTAGGTTTGTGGAAGTGCACTCTATGATGTTCACACAAGGATGAAAATGCCTAATGATGTATTTCTCTGAACCTAAGTGATGGATGACTGTGTCTGTATATTAACCGGCTAACTGGTACATTAGCTGGAGGACAGAAGACACGAACTACCTAGATGACACAAATATTCTTTGACTGATATGATTTCAGGGGGACGGTGTCTGGTACTCCAACGTATGAGGGCATTTATACATGGGACACATAGAGCCCTGTGGTTAAGAGCATGGAATCTGGAGTCAGACTATGTAATTCTGCTTACTCACTAAATACTTCTCAATGCCTCAATTCTTTCACTGGTTAAAAATGGGGGTAAGGCAAAGCAGCTTCTCATACATATGTTAAAAGGACAAATAACATAAGTGAAGTGCTTAGAATAGAGGTCTGGTACACAGTCAACACTATAAGCTTTTGTGAAATGATATCGCTGTCTAGCAATATACTCTGTGACCTAATGGGTCCCTCAATTAGAGGGTTGACTTCCATGTGAGGCAGAGGAAAAGAAAACAGTAAATGCAAGTTCCTGAAAGAAATCTGCAATGTCTAAAAAAGTACACTTATAAGCCTCATGATTAGGAAGAAATGAAATCATTTTCATAAAACGATTTAGAAGCAACTCATCTTAGGTCCTTATTATAGATATGACCTATTTAAAAGACAGGTTATCTTTTAAGGTCTCATGGAATAAGAACGAAGTAAGAAAGTTCTTCCTTACATATCCAAAGGGATTTAGATCACTCTTACCAATAAAATATAAGCAATAAGAAGCATAAAGATTGTACGAATCCAATTTAAAACCTCATTGGTAAACAAGATATTAATAAACTGGCTAAGGAAAGCCTACTCAACACGTGTGAAAAGCGGAAAATAATTTTTCTTAAATAAATACATAAAAGTCTACAACTTCCGTATTGTGACAATTTTAATAATTTTTTCCAATAAGGCAAATAAAACTGACAAGCAAGACCGCTTTTCTCTCCACTCCTGAGGCAGATAAGAAATGAGTGTTTAATCAGTCATGGTTTTTAACTAGACTATAAATTCTAGGAGCCATAATAACTCTGTCTTATTCCCCTTCACACTGTATACTTACTGGCACTCCTGCATAAACACTGAAGTAAGTTTTTTCAAAAAAAGATATTAGAAAGTGAATACTGAAAATTAAAAGCGTTACAGAAGTACACATCCAGAGGAACTATATAAATGGCCTTCAAAGTCCAAGTATTAAGAAAAGCCAATCTAGTAAAGCATTTAATAAAATGGTTAACATTTGGGATAAGGCATTCAATAATGGTTCATTGTGAAGTATTCACATATTCAAAATAAAGAACTCTGGAGCTAAAAAGTCGTATTCAAATAGTTTAGTTCTTTAATTTATGTGCACATATTTTTGTTTAGACAGTTCTTAATCCTGAATATTTAATTTTAATTGAAGTCTTCAGTATTGCATTTTTCTTTAATTAACCAAGTGTTGATGATATTGAAATGTCTACCTCAGGCACTATACCTGGTCTGTATGGTTTCCTTTTTCTCTTTTTGACACCATCTGTTCCTTCCACTCCCTTAGTTTCATCATCCACAGCTTCCCGCTCAGGACTAGATTCTGATTTTCCATCACAATCCATAAGTTCTCCTTCTGGAAAAAAGTAAATATATACACAAAACTGGAAAAACCTATCAAATATATAATCCCTACACAATGGGGAATAAAAAGTAGGGTTGTTGCTGAGCCATTTTAATTGTACATCCCTGTTGGTAGGGAAAGTATGAAAGGAGATAGAAGCAGCCCCAAATGGCTGTAGAAATTGTGCTGCTTAGTGCAGTGTTCCCATGAAATAAAACATAATCAGAGAAGGGGAACACAGAACTCAGAGTTCTGTTAAGTGCAATCCATTTGCACTTAACAAATTCACTTGCTTTTAATTATGTCTTCAGGTCCAGGTCTCTAGACTAGAACTCTCTTCTGAGCTTCAACCACAGCTATAATTGAATATTACCTAGTTACTGAAAACTGTATATCCAAAATGAACTATTAATTTAAAATAAACTTTCTCCTTTTTCCCATGTTACCTATCATCATTAAAAGGCATGGAAATGTAACCTGGAGAAGACAGAGGCCTGGAAGACCACCTTAATCATTCCTAATCTCTTTCCTCCTACAACCAAGACTCCTCAATACCTCTGAAATGCATTTTATCACTCTCTACTACCATCTTAGTCCAACCTCAGATGACTCACTATTAATACAATATGCTCCTATCTAGTTCCCCACCTCAAAGCTTACCTCTCTCCAATCAATTCTTTAAATTACTGCATAAATGATCTTTCTATAAATATGTATCAATTTTCTGCTTAAAATCCTTTCATGTCTTCCCAAATGCCCTCAAAATAAACTTCAAATTGCAAGGCCCATTACAACAGTCTCTTGTAAACTTTCCAGCTTCATCTCACTCCCTCCAGTGAACTATACTCAGTTCTTTGAATGTATCAAGCTCTTTCTTCCACTATCTTCCCCAATTTCTGCCTTCTACCTAACTTATCTTTCAGGATTTATTCTAAACTTCACTGTATTAAAGAATTCCTGATATTTAGATAAGATTATGTCAAACAGTTTTATGCTTGCATGTATGAACGTCATGCTTCATTTTTATTGGTTCTTTAAAATCTGTGTCCCTGCTAGATTATATTCTCCATGAGAACAGGTACACAGATTTTCTTAGTAACAGATGTATTGTTAGTAGGATACCTAATACATGTTCAATAAATACTTCACTGAATGAGGTAAATGGAATGCTTAGAGAATGCTATTTTAGAGAATGCTATTTTAACACTGTGGTAATCAAACTTTTCCAAGTTATATATGCTTTACATTGTATTACAGGAAAAAGACATGTTTATCAAATACATTTTAAAATCAAGTTGGTAACTCCTTCAATATTCTCAGTATTAGAGATAACGTATTTCTGTAATGGCATGAACAGGGTATTTGTCTTTTCTTTTTTATTATATTTGGTCTATATTTGAGGCCAATTCCATAACAATCTGATAATGGCTATGGACTTATGACTAAACCGTGAAAAGAAAAGTTTATAGACCAGGCACGGTGGCTCATGCCCATAATCCCAGCACTTTGAGAGGTCAAAGCAGGTGGATCACTTGAGGTCAGAAGTTCCGTACCAGCTTGACCAACATAGTGAGTCTCTACTAAAAATACAAAATTATCTGGGCATGGTGGTACACGCCTAAAATCCCAGCTATTCAGGAGGCTGAGGCAGGAGAATTGCTTGAACCCGGGAGGCGGAGGTTTCAGTGAACCGAGATCGTGCCATTGCACTCCAGCCTGAGCAACAAGAGTGAAATTTCATCTCTCAAAAAAAAAAAAAAAAGCCGGGCGCGGTGGCTCATGCCTGTAATCCCAGCACTTTGGGAGGCCAAGGTGGGCGGATCACGAGGTCAGATCGAGACCATCCTGGCTAACGGGGTGAAACCCCGTCTCTACCAAAAATACAAAAAATTAGCCAGGTGAGGTGTCTGGTGCCTGTAGTCCCAGCCACGTGGGAGGCTGAGGCAGGAGCATGGCGTGAACCCGGGAGGCAGAGCTTACAGTGAGCCGAGTTGGCACCATTGCACTCCAGCCTGGGTGACAGCGAGACTCTTTCTCAAAAAAAAAAAAAAGAAAGAAAGAAAAGAAAAGAAAAGAAAAGAAAAGAAAAAAGAAAATTACTGAAAAAAACAAACACCAAAGATGACAATACCAATTGTTTACCTTCAAATAAACCCACCTAAAAGTTAATGACAGGGAATTTTGGGTTAAGGTGGCAGACTAAATTCATACATTAAAATTACATTCTCCTGAAACCCTACTAAAAACACACTGAAATAATCTATTTTTAAAAGATAAAATCAAGCTGTGGCATGGTGGCATGCCTGTAATCCCAGCTATTTGGGAGGCTGAGGTGGAAGAAGAGAATTGCTTGAGCCCAGAAGGTTGAGGCTACAGTGAGTTATGATCACACTACTGCATTCCAGCCTGGACAACAGAGAAAGACCCAATCTCAAAAAAAAAAAAAAAAAAGACAATAGGAAAGGAGAAAAACAACTTAACAAAGGCAAATTCTCAGTTGAGAGCAGAAAGAACTGAAAAAAAGAATCCAGTTTATAACAATCCTCAGAAGGCTGAGAAACTAGGAAAACTGGCCACCTTTGGAAATAAGTGGGAGAAAACTGAAGCAACAAGAGATTTAATTATCTGCAGAAGTTATACTCCCTACACCTGCTTCCTAGGTTTACACACTGAGAAGCTGCTACTCTCATTTGTGGGATGCAGGATTCCTGGGTGACCTTAAACGGAACAATGGGATGAAGATCGAAAATAGGACCAAGAAAATATGGGCATACTAAGTGTGGACAACCCCATTCTGCTCCCGCTGCCGGACCCCACATTTCCCCACTGAATTCTCAGAAAGCTAGCAGCCAGATCTCTAGCCTCCAAGTATGAGGTTTGAAAAGACTGTTGTGGGGAACCTGATCAGTTCAAGAAGAACATCTAAAGATACTGAAACCAGAGGGTTCACCAAATGGTCAGCACAAATCACCCCACTAAACTTACAAATCGACAAGCACCACCACATACTCAAAGCTTTCTAATCAACTACTTAATTCCTTTTTAAAAAATAAAAATACTATCTATCCAGTCTCCATCTTTAGTTCTTCACTTTTAATCATGCATGTATCATAAAGATTATCTGACAATGGTCTATAACAAGCTTGTCCAACCTGCAGCCAAGATGCTTTAAATGCAGCCCAACACAAATTCATAAACTTTCATAAAACATTATGAGACTTTTTATGAGGTTTTTTTTTTTAAAAAAAGCTCATCAGCTATCATTAGTGTATTTTACGTGTGGCCCAAGACAACGCTTCTTCCAATGTGGGCCATGGAAGCCAGAAGATCTGCAACACCCTTGATCTGTAACATAAAAGACAGAGACCTGAGAACATAAAAGACAATTTGGAATTAACAGACTAAGTAGGAAGTAAAGAAAATCTTCAAAAAGATTAAAATCCTCTGAGGGATAATATAAGATACCCTTGAGGCAAGAATAGGATGCTACAAAAGAAACATTCAAAGGGAGGAAAGAAAGCTCTTGAAATAACTGAAATAAAAACAAAACTCAGTAGAGGAAGATAAAATAAGGACATGATTGGAAAGAAGCAGAGAAAAACTGAGTATGTTTCACATCTGAAAAGCAGAATTCTGGAAAAAGAGAGGGAATTGTTATCAATAATATAGTTCAAGAACATTTCCTACCACTGAAGGATATAAGACAGCAGACTGAAAGAGACCACTCAGTGCCTAACAAAACAGATTTTAAATGTCAAAAATAGACAAAAACAGACGTTATCCTCATGAAATTTTAGAACACTGAGGACAAAGAATTTCCTAAAATCTTAAGAGCTTCCAAGAAAACACAGGTCACATAGAAAAAACCGAGTTCTTCATATACTAGAAACTAAAAGACGGTGGATCAATTGACTAAAAATGATAAATGAAAATGTATTTCCAACCTGGAAAAGATGAGTCAGGTAGGAAGGTAAAATAAAGACATTTTCAGAAGTATATAATGCTCAAAACTTACCTTCCACACATTCTCTGTCAGGGAGCTGCGGAAGATACGTTCCACCCAAATTGAGGGAAGAAATAAAGGGAAATTCATGAAATTGCAGAAAACACATGTAACACAGGAGAAAACAGAAGATGATCTCCAGGATGATAAAGAGGAAATCCCCAAACTAATCATATGCAATGGTTTGTGGCCAAGGATAGCACTGGATCTAGTACAAAGACCACCTTTCACCTGAAACAATGCACACAAGGACAGTAAAAACCAAGAGAGCACTTTTATTGATGAGGTTCATAGTGACACCAGTAAGCATACATGTTGAGACAAATGGCATAAAGTAGCACATACAGTGCCCTAACACAAGTGGTATCACTGTAGCTAAAGTCTCTTCTAACCAACATCTTCACAAGGGCCTTCTGATTCCCACAGGCTGAAATAAAGAAAAAGACCGTTATCGGCCAGGCACGGAGGCTCATGCCTGTAATCCCAGCACTTTGGGAGGCTGAGGTGGGTGGATCACGAGGTCAGGAGATAGAGACCATCCTGGCTAACACGGTGAAAACCCGTCTCTACTAAAAATACAAAAAATTAGCCAGGCGTGGTGGCGGGTGCCTGTAGTCCCAGCTACTCCAGAGGCTGAGGCAAGAGAATGGCATGAACTTGGGAGGCAGAGCTTGCAGTGAGCCGAGATTGTGCCACTACACTCCAGCCTGGGCGACAAAGCAAGACTCCGTCAAAAGAAACGAAGAAAAGAGAAGAGAAGAGACGAGAAGAGGACAGAAAGAAAGACAGAAAGAAAAGAAAAGAAAAGAGAAAAAGACTGTTATCACCCAAATATGAGAAATTCTCCCATATATACATACTTGTATCTAGATGACTAATCTCTGGAAAGTTATAAGAAAACACTGGTTCTTTCCAAGGAAGGGATGGCCAAAAGGTAGGCTAACTTAACATTGTTCACTCTTTTTAAGACTTTTGTATTTCTTGTATCATGCACAGGTATTGCCTATTCAAAAACAAACCTACCACAGGGAAAGACTGAAAGCTTTTCTTCAATATCTGCTACAAGACAAGGATGCCTACTCTTAACACTTATATTCAACATAGTCCTAGCCAGAGCAATCACATAAGAAAAGGAAATAAAAGGCATCAGCAGAAAAAAGGGGGTAAAATTATCCCTGTGTGCAGATGACATGATCTTGTATGTAGAAACCCCTAAAAATTCCACAGTTACTAGAATAAATGAATTCAGTCAAGTAGCAGGATACAAAATCAATATACAAAAATCAGATGTATTTCTTTATACAAATAATGATCTGAAAAAAAATCAAGAAAACATTTCCACTTAAAATAACATCAAAAAAATAAAACACTGAGGAACAAATTTAATGAAGGAAGTGAAAGCTTTATATACTAAACACTATAAAATACAGACAAAGTAAACTGAAGACACACAGCCGGGCATGGTGGCTCACGCCTGTAATCCCAGCACTTTGGGAGGCCAAGGCGGGTAGATCACCTAAAGTCAGGAGTCCAAGACCAGCCTGGCCAACATGGCGAAACCCTGTCTCTACTAAAAATACAAAAATTGGCCAGGCGGGCGTGGTGGCAGGCACCTGTAATCCCAGCTACTTGGGGGGCTGAGGCAGCAGAATTGCTTGAACCCAGGAGGAGGCGGAGGTTGCAGTGAGCTGAGATCACACCACTGCACTTCTGCCTGGGCAACAGAGTGTGACTCTGTCTCAAAAAACAGAAAAAAACTAAAGACACAAATAAATATAACGATATCCCCAAGTTTGTGGATTGGAAGAATATTGTTAAAATGTCCATACTATCCAAAGTGATCTACAGATTCAATGCAATCCCTATCAAATTTCCAAAGGCATTTTTCATAAAAATAGAAAACACAATTCTAAAATTTGTATTAAATCATAAAAGATGCTGAATAGCCAAAAGAATCTTGAGAAAGAAAAACAAAGTAGGAGGTATTACACTACCTGATTTCAACTTATATTACAAAGTGATAGTTATCAAAACAGTATGGTACTGGCATAAAAACAGACACATGGATCAATGGAACTGAATACAGAGCCCAAAAATAAACCCAAGCATATATTATGAGCTAATTTTTGAAAAGTCCAACAAGATACAATAGGGAAAAGATGGTGTCTTCAATAAGTAGTGGTAAGAAAACTAGATATCTATATGCAAAAGAATGAAACTGGACCTGATGCCTATCTTACACATCATACATAAAAAGCAACTCAAAATAGATTAAATACCTAACACCTGAAACCATAAACCTCCTTGAAGGAAATTTAGGAGAAAAATTTCTTAATATCCTCCTTGACAATGATTTTTTGGATATCCCATCAAAAGCTCAGGTAGCAAAAGCAAAAATAAGCAAGTGGGACTACATCAAGCAAATAAGCTTCTGCATAGCAGTAAAAAAAAAAAAAAAAACAAAACAGGGGTAAAAAGGTAGCACAGGGATTAGGGGAAAATATTGGCAAATCACACATCTGATAAGGGGTTAAAATCCAAAACATATAAAGAACTCACACAACTCAGTAGCAAAAAAAAAAAAAAAAAAAAAAAAAAAAAAAAAAAAAACCCAAATAACTGGATTTTAAAATAGGCAAGGACCTGAATAGCCATTTTTCCAAAGTCACACTAATGGTCAAATGGTATATGAAAAGATGCTCAACATCATAATCATGAGGAAAATGAAAATTAAAACCACAATAGATATCATCTCATGTCTCTTAGAATGACTATTATCAAAAAGGCAAAGACATAAGTGTTGGTGAGGATGTGTAGAAAATGAAACCTTTGTACATGGTTGATAGGAATGTAAATTAGTATAGCCATTATTGAAAACAGTATAGAGTTTCCTTAAAAAAAATACAACTACCATAAGATCCAACAATGCCTCTGTTGGGCATATATTCAAAGGTAATAAAATCAGCATCTGAGAGAGACATCTGCACTCCCACGTTCATGGCGGCATTACTTCCAATAGCCAAGATATGGAAACAAACTAAGTGTCCTGATGCACAATTTACTTACCCATTCAAGGACAGATGAATGGATAAAGAAATTGTGACGTTTGTATATACATATATTAAGTCCTCCCTTAATGTCATCAATAGGTTCTTGGGAACTGAGACGTTAAGCTAAATGAACATACAGCAGGTCCTCAAGTAACACTGTTTCCTTCAATCTAATTTTGGCATAATGCAAAATGAAAAAAAAAATCAGTTTTGTCATACTTTTTTTCCCCTCTTAACCACAGTTTCTAAGAACTTACTGATGACAATGAGGACTTTATACAATGGAATAGTTAGCTTTAAGAAAGGAGATACTGCCATTTGTGACAACATGGATGAACCGGGAGGAAAGTATACTAAATAAAGTAAGCCAGACACAGAAAAATACTGTATGATCTCATTTAATAAGCAGAATGGGAGGCAGCGGGGTGAGAAGCTGAACGTATAGAGAGTAGAATGGTGGTTTTCAAGGGTCTGGAGGTAGGGGATGGGTGGGATGGGCAGAAGTAGGTCGGAGGGTACAAATCTGCAGTTAGGTAAGATGAATAATTCTAGAGATCAAATTAATACACAGCATGAGAACCATAGTTAATAATATTGTGTACAGAAAATTCGCTGAAAGAGATTTTAGGTGTACACACACAGAAACTATGGAAGGTGAAGGATACAGACATTTGTTTGACCATAGTAATCATTTCACTATGTATACAAAGCATATTGTATGCCTCAGATATGTATAATAAAAAAATGAAAAAAAAAAACAAAAAACTGTATCCTACCTTCCAAAAACAGTTTCAAATGCATTATGTCTTTGGATTTAGCAAGGAATTCACCTTTGCAGGCCCACTTACATACAACATTATAAATATACCAGGTGATACATTGTACTATTCACAGCAAAAGATTGAAAGAAAGCCGGGCACGGTGGCTCACGCCTGTAATCCCAGCACTTTGGGAGGCCGAAGCAGGCAGATCACGAGGTCAGGAGATCGAGACCATCCTGACTAACATGGTGAAACCCCGTCTCTACTAAAAGTACAAAAAAATTAGGCGGGCATGGTGGCGGGCGCCTGTAGTCCCAGCTACTCAGGAGGCTGAGGCAGGAGAATGGCGTGAACCCAGGAGGCGGAGCTTGCAGTGAGCGAAGATCGTGCCACTGCACTCCAGCCTGGGTGGAGTCCACTCTGTCTCAAAAAAAAAAAAAAAAAAAAGATTGAAAGACACCCAAAGGTCTATCAACAGGGGAAAGAACAGGTAAATTAAATTGCTTATATTTCCATACAAAGGAATATTTGCAGCCATAAAAAAATGAAGGACAGCAAAAAGTAGTAAGACAAAAGGAATAAAATATATATATACACACACACACAAATATATATATATATATACACACACATTTCCTTGTACATGCATAAAACACATCTGGAAGGTTACACGAGAAACCTCTGAGGTTTCTGGAGATGTAAACTGGGGGCATGAAGGCATGGGAAAGGGAGAGAGTTCACTGTTTACCTTTTTATTATTTTCCAATTTTAAATCATTTGAATGTATAACTTGTCTAAAAATCAAATTTTAAAAGTTGAGGGAATTAACATTACAGAAAGTAACAAACCTCAAGGAAGCAGCCACCTTCACCAGATGGACAGTCTACCTCACTCTTCCCACGCTCCAGTAGTTACTGAATGCCACTCCCCTCCCTCCATTCAGTCTGCCCCACCTGCTGGCCTTCTAGAGCCTCAGTGCAGTCCTATTCCCACACCTCCAAACACATCCATACACTGTGATGGTCGATCTGGGACCACCAGTTGAGAGGAAATGTGTTGTGTTTCCACTCTTGAGACAGAGTGTTATTTTATTGAGGTTTGGGATTTTTTTCTTGCATTAACAGGGTTTCTAGATCCCAGTAGGTGAATGAGAAAGAAGTATGCTTTTATTGCATAAGGAATTTGTTTCTGATACACCAAAGTGATGATGTATGACTTTTCTTAAAGAAGTGGTTATTAGAAGAGTTAAAAATCAATAGAAACAAAAAGTCATAGGTATTGTTCCAATACTCCAGGAACATCACAATTTGGATTCTGTAGATGTGTGTAATATAATGTGTAATATTACATTCTGACAACCTCAAGTTGAAAACTGCACAGCCGAAGATCACTTATAGTCAGTAACACTTTTCAAACTTTAATTTTAAATTCATCAAGTCTCTCCCTAATATATCATACTTTTTAATAAAGGAAATTGTCAGATACGCTATAATACAGAGGAAAACGTTTATATACTCTTTCATTATAATTTTTCCACAACTTCCAAAATGAAGAAAAAGACATGGAAACATTAAGTTCAGAGAATAATTGTGGCAGACAATTCCCTCCTCCTGAAAGTTCAATTACCCCAACACAGGCATAATTTCTTACTAACTCAAAAGGAACTGAATTCACATATAAAGACAAACGTGGGATTCTGTTGAGTTCTGTTGGACAGAGAACACAATTGCTCAAGCACTGGTTGGGCACTTGTATTCTAATAGCTCACGGTTACTGAGCACTCCATGTCTGGGAAGAGCCAGTGCTGGGTGCCTGGCATGCATCCTTGCACCTCATCAGCACAACTATCCTATGGGCTCATCCTGGTTAACCTATTTTATAAATGAGAACACTAGCATCAGAGAAGTTAAAAAATTTGCCTAAAAACATCCAGAGTAGGTTTCATCGTTGCCCACTACTTTATAATGCTTTCCCAAGGGTACTGAGACGTTATCAAAACATGTTAGTGAAACAGTCTAAAACATCACAAATTTTAGGTTAATAAAAAATACCCAGAAAAGGGCAGCGTTATTAGAAATCTCAGCATAACGTAATAATAAGAACTTATGATGATTGTATTCTTTTCGTATTTTTTCTCCCATACAGGCATATGAAATACCATAAAACTTATTTTAGGGGTGTGTGTGTACATGTAGTTTCAGGATAATATAGTAATCTAAAACATTTTTAATATGGCAAAGTGTGGCAATACTAAATTTTTAAAAAGGATTTTTATTTAGCAAACAGAAAGCAAAAATGTTGTCCAAGTAACATGCATTTATTTTATCCCTAGGAATGTACCTTTCCTTCTGCAAAGGATGTGAGATCCTGGCATGTAAATGAACATGAGGGACTAGTCATGAAAATACTGTATATTCAATTCCTTAAATTCTAAAATTGTCGTAGCATTTAACATCCAACACACTAAACAATCTTTTTTCATATTCAATAAAAATAAGGACAAATTCAGTAAACTCAGATGGGCTATTTTATCACGTAAATTTTAAAAAAGCAAGGGCAATTTTTCAACTGATTTTCTTTTACCCTGATACGAGTCAATGAGAAAATATGAAATTGAAACATATCACCATTTCTCAGTGTTTACAAGTGGTAAGTCACAAGGAAAACCTTCCAAGGTCTTCTGTGTTGTTTTAAAAAGGTATTATAATCACATAATTTGGGAAACAATGTGTACTATTATCAAGAAACCTTTCATATTTTGTGAAATGGAGCACTTCCCAAATTTAAGAGACTATGGAAACCTTTTTCAGACATTTTTTAACATCCTCAGAAATGGAAATTCTTGTTAATGCTGATCTGATCAATTCCTCCAAGTATATGGACTACTTCTTTGCAAACTCCAAGCCCCCAAATCAAATTACCTGTTCAACTGTATCTGAAAATCAGTTACATACAAGCATCAGAAAGTGTTTCTCCCAGCAACATAGACCCAAAACACACTAAAAAACAAAAATTATCAAGAACATACAAAAGACATATCTTTTCATGTATTTATTTATTTTTTGAGATGGAGTCTCACTCTGTCACCAGGCTGGAGTGCAGTGGCTCGATCTTGGCTCACTGCAACCTCTGCCTCCTGGGTTCAAGCAATCCTCTGCCTCTGCCTCCCAAATAGCTGGGATTACAGGTGCCTGCCACCACGCCCAGCTAATTTTTGTATTTTTAGTAAAGACAAGGTTTCACCATGTTGGCCAGGATGGTCTTGATCTCCTGACCTCAGGTGATCCACCCACCTTGGCCTCCCAAAGTGCTGGGATTACAGGCATGAGCCACCGAGCCCGGCCACAAAAGACATACCTTTTCAAAGCCACAATTACCTCTCACCTGGACCATTGTTTCTCACTGATCTACCTGTCATAACTCTTGCACCTAATCATCTACTTATATCATAGGAGAGTGTTCCTCTTAAAATATAAATAAGATCATGGTGTTCTTCTTTTCAGGAACATTCAATGGCCTCCTATTCCATTGCTATTAAGCACAAACTACTGACACATCACCTTATGGTTGTGTGAGATATACTGAGCCGTCCTTCTTGTCCTCACATCTCTAATCTTCTCACCTTCTGACTGTCCCCTCTGCTCACTCTGTTGGTCTCCACAACACTCTTCAAACATGCTCAGCACACTCTCACCCAGAGCCTTTACACTGGCTTCCTCACTGTCTGGGATGCT
Organism: Gorilla gorilla gorilla; assembly: GCF_029281585.2. NCBI lineage: Eukaryota > Metazoa > Chordata > Mammalia > Primates > Hominidae > Gorilla > Gorilla gorilla. The sequence goes on along the minus strand of NC_073241.2, from coordinate 31,058,057 downwards.
CTTCTCTCAGGTAATCAAGTGGCTCACTCACTCACCTCTTTAAAATCTGTGCTCAAATACTGCTTTCTCTTCATATGGACCCTAAACACCTGTCTGTACTTCCAATTCCTTTTTTTTTTTTTTTTTTTGGAGACGGAGTCTTGCTCTGTTACCCACGCTGGAGTGCAGTGGTGCAATCTCGGCTCACTGTAACCTCCGCCTCCCAGGTTCAAGCAATTCTCCTGCCTTGGCCTCCCAAGTAGCTGTGATTACAGGTGCATGCCACTGAGCCTGGCTAATTTTTGTATTTTTAGCAGAGAACGGGTTTCACCATGTTGGCCAGTCTGGTCTCGAACTCCTGACCTCAAGTGATCTACCTACCTTGGCCTCCCAAAGTGCTGAGATTACAGGCATAAGCCACTGTGCCTGGCCAGGCAATTCCTCTTTATCAAACTTAATTTTTACCATGGGACTTGCCAAACACATTATAATTAACTGATTTTTTTTAAGAGTTGAGTTACCTAACATTAAAATATAAACTCTATGCAGAGAATTCTACCTGTTTTGTACACTGATATGATTTCCAACATCTGACATACAGTAGGTATTCAATAAATTCTATTGTCTCAAAGCCGGCTGCAGTGGCACATGCCTATAGTACCTCCTAATTGAGAGGCTGAGGCAGGAGGATCACTTGAGCCCAGGAGTTGGAAACCAGCCTGGGCAATGTAACAAGACACTGCCCCTTAAAAAAAAAAAAAAAAAAAAAAACTATGAAATAAAATGTAATGGAACAGAAATAATTATCGCTTCAATTCTGAATCAGTTGAAAATAAATAACCACCCCAAAAATGAGGAAACCTACAGTAATCCTCTTTAATTCATATTGGATTTTACGTTACTATTAAAATATTTTGCTATCTCAAGAATTCAGCAGGCTGAGCAGAGCAGATGGCTTGAGCCCAGGAGTTCAAGATCAGTCTTGGCAAAATGGCAAAACCCCATCTCTACAAAAAAATACAAAAATTAGCCAGGCATGGTGGCCCGCATCCATGGTCCCAGCTACTCAGGAGGCTGAGGTAGGAGGGTCGCATGAACCCAGTAGGCAGAGGTTGTAGTAAGCCAAGATCATGCCACTGCACTCTAACCTGGGCAACAGAGCAAGACCCTGTCTCCCAACCAAAAAAAAAAAAAAAAAAAAAAGAATTCAGCTAGAAAAACCTTATATTTACTTTGATTAAGAAAATGTTTATAAACCAATACTTTATGATGCACACTGGTGAATATGAAGTTATACCTGAAGTAATATTAAATGACAGCTTTTCCATTTCTAGAATGTATGCATCAACTACCTTCACTTAAACATGGTATTATCCAAGCTCACAGTATCTGAGAAGGTTTGTGTCGTTATCTAGCAAACTAAAGTCAAGCCCTCTGTATTTCCCCACCTGTGATCTTCAAAGATATGGTGCTCCTTGAGATTTCTGTAAGGTAGGTCTGTTCTAAAACGTGTGAAAGGAAGAGAACCTGAAAAGGCAAGGTCTAAGAAGATCACTCATTTGGAGATGGCAAGGGTCACATCGGGGTTATCTAAGTCAGTGTGATTTACCCTTTGGTAAATCATACACATATTTCAAAAGTTACTTTATATGCTGTAATTCTTGCACACATATTTCATGGAAAATAAATTAGTATTACCTCGACTATCATCCATATCACCATCCCTTGAATGTTCTGATTGGATGTCTGGAGGGGTCTGAAGGATGGCCACGCTCTTCTGATTTATAATCTTCAATTTCAGTTTTGGTTTTGACAGTTTTCTTCTTGGAACTGCAACTGTGAGGCTCTGTAACTGAGTCATCCCTGATTCAGTCAAACACACACCATCCTGGGTATAAGTCTTGGGTGGGTCTAAAATTACAAAATCCCAAGAATACAAATTTAAACTTTCATTTTAAATTTGACTGATTACTGTTCCAAAATACCCATGTCAAGGGAATGTGACTGTAGTTCTAGAAAGCAATTACGTATCTATGAAATGCATGAATAATTAACTTCAAGAAACCCAATAAAAACTAGGAAAAATAGGTCAAACTTCCTTGGATTATAGGCAGAAATGTTACATGTTTCTAAAAAAATGGTCTTCCTGGGCCGGGTGCGGGGGCTCATGCCTGTAATCCCAGCACTCTGGGAGGCCGAGGCGGCAGGCAGATCACGAGGTCAGGAGATCGAGACCATCCTGGCTAACACAGTGAAACCCTGTCTCTTCTAAAAATACAAAAAATTAGCCGGGCGTGGTGGCGGGCACCTGTAATCCAAGCTATGCGGGAGGCTGAGGCAGGAGAATCGCTTGAACCCGGGTGGCGGAGGTTGCAGTGAGCCGAGATCATGCCACTGCACTCCAGCCTGGGTGACAGGGCGAGACTCCGTCTCAAAAAAGTCTTCCTGGCATTTCTATTTTCATGTCCCAATAAAAAGAGTTAGAAGCACTGCAAAGAAATGCAATGCTCAGCTAATCCACTATGAGCTTTTTCCTGGAAAAGATCAAAAGGCAGGGATCTATTTACACAAGAAAAGAGAGAATACTCCAGAAGCTCATCTGGAAAAATCAGAGTATCAACATAGTTACTAATAGGGAGAAGTAATAAATAAGTACAAATCCTGCAGATTTAATTTTAAATGTACAAAACTGTTGTTCCTTAGAACAATTCCTGTACTATCCAAATGTTTTTGTATCAGGTGCTATTAAATACAAGTATTCAAAAGAATGACTGTTTAATAAGAATATCATATTAATCACCATACTAGGCTTATTAATTATTTTAAAAAATTAAGAGATTGAATTAATTCTAAAAGAAATCTGCTTGCTAACTAGGCCGTATTTTCTGCTAACTGATAATTAAGCACAGTAATATATCAATGAAACCAAAGTAAGTATGGCATTAATGGTTATTCTAAGAGCTGTTATTTTTGTTGCCAACTTGCTGAAATTTGTAGGAATACTGCCCCAGTAAAGCTGGATGACATTTTATATATCATTGTGGAAATGATTACCAACATTATGGAATTTGGATAGAACACCCATATGATTGAAGCAGATTTTACAAGTGGTAAGCCAATTATGTAAAAATTAAGCAAAGTAAATTAATTAAATTAAGTAAAGCATTTCAAATTTTACCTAGCTCTTTTACTTTTGTGACAATTTGTGCTACAAGTGAAGATCCACAGCAGTCTGAGGAAGGCACTGAAATGAAAAAAAAAATCCAGGTAATTCTTTTCAGAAAAGGTAAAGTGTATTTACATACTTATGTATGATTAAATTTTCTGTTTCTATACTCATTTTATTAAAATAAATGTTTGAACACTAAAGTTAAAAGCACTTTTTAAAGCAACAACAAAACAAGAAGTGATGAAGGAAATACTCAAGTCATGGAGGAAAACCTGGCTAAGAAAGAATCAACACATTGGATTTTGACATATTGTCAATAACTACAAGATCATGTTCCTTGGAAGCAAAATTATAGTTTACATCTAAAGTATGTGCTTTTTATTGTTTCATGTAAATTGTTTTATAACAAGTTGTGATAAGTCATGTATAACCAACAATAATATTTTTCATAAAATACTTGTCAAAGTAAGTTTCACAAAGATAAAATAGAGTAGAGCTAAGCAAATTCATTGGTTATGGACAGTAAGGTGCAAATGAGTGGTACAGAAATGCAGACTCAGTTTAAATTATTCTCTTACCATTAGACGCAGGCATATAGGGTCTGCACATGTTACAATCAAAACCAATGTCTGCTACATTTTCCACTTCTTCCTCAGTATTTAAGTTCTGACGAACTGCATGCATCCATCTAAAAAGACCATATTTGTACATTTTTTTTAAAAAATGGAATATACTGAGAACTGCTACCTTTTAAACCTGTAACACTGAGTCTTCAAACTTAAAAGCCCTAAGCCTCACATGCTCCTCCTACCTTGCCCTTTTCTCCTAACTATCCCTATTAACAGAAAAACTTTCATAGAGCTAAGGAGGAAATAAAAAGGAATGAGAACAACTATTAGAGAGGAAGCAAAGCACATTACATAAGGAAGCTAATTATTTTATAATCATATATTAAATATTTCAAAGACAGCAAGGAAGCTAGTTAGGGCAAACACAAAGGTATTCAGAAAACTGCAAATGGCAGTGCTAGCATATATGGGCTCCAGGCAATGCATCTAACTTGAAGTAGACATATCTCATGGAAAGCGATGTTGAATGGTAATTGGGAAATAAAGTAAAAAGTTGTCTTGCAATGGAACAGATAATTAGTAGCCAGAGTCCCAAGAATACTGTACTACTGATAAAATAATACTATCAATATATGTTCACTGCTTAACTTCTGAAGAGTACAACAATATACCAATGAAAGCAAGGAAACATTCTTGATTTTGAAATTCCACATAATTATGTAGGGAGGGCAGAAGGTGCTATCTAATACCTAGATATCTAGTATCTAGAGCTTTAAGAGAAAGTGGTTTAAGGAGAACAGAAAGTGTTAGATATTTTTTATAATCTATTAAAAGATTCAGAAACCCTTCATAAGAAACGGCATAGATGAAGGCAATAATTCTCCATCTAATTTCAAGGGATTCCTAAACCCTCAAAAAGGCCTAAATTAAAAATCTTTAGTCTTGGGTGGACACAGTGGCTCACGCCTATAATCATAAAACTTTGGGAGGCTGAGGTGGGCAGATCACAACGTCAAAAGATGGAGACCATCCTGGCCAACATGGTGAAACCGTCTCTACTAAAAATACAAAAATTAGCTGGGCGTGGTGGCATGCACCTGTAGTCCCAGCTACTCCGGAGGCTGGGGCAGGAGAATCGCTTGAACCCAGGAGGCGGAGGTGGAGTTTGCAGTGAGCCAAGATAGCGCCCCTGCACTCCAGCCTGGCGACAGAGCAAGACTCTGTCTCTAAATTTAAAAACAAAACAAAACAAAACTTTAGTCTGGAGTTGAGAATTCAAAACAGGAAATCAATTCTGTAAGTTTCTAGGTGACTAAAAATCTACAAGGCAAAAAGCTCTGTACCTAAAACTTGTGATTAAGGAAAAGCTATTTTCCATTTTTTTTTTTTTGCTACATTTCAAAGAGAAAAGCTTTAAAAAGATGAAAAAATAGCACAATACCTATCACATTGTCTACATTGCAGAATAAGATCTTCTTCTCTATAGTTTCAATAGCAGACTGGACAGGAAGATAAGCTTGCACAAGGAGCGCACTGTGTGTAATTGTTCTGCCATTCACATCTTAGACCTGCAGATGTTGCTCCACAGTGTCTGCACCAAACACACCTGAAATCCAAATCCCCCCGAAAAGTCTCAATTTTATTTTCTTAGTTATTCAGTTACTGTAATTCAGGAAGCTACATACGAACATAATGGGGCTAACGATTTAATGTGTATGTGAAAATTTTTCTGATTAGTGGTATCTATCATAGAATATGTGTATTATTCAATTAAATAGGTATGGCTAATTTTTAAAAACTAAAGTGGTATGAGAAAGCTCTGAACTTGAAAGACTAACAAGGCAAACAAACCCTAGAGAACCATTTGCACTTCCAGCCTCCTTTGGGAACTGTCTGCAATGGAGGGTCTAGGCACTAGGTGTGATAACTTATGTCACAATCATCACACAGCAGGAGTCTTCCTGGGTCAGTTGCCTTCCCACAGGCCTCACACACAGTGCACTCAAGACACCTCCAACCTTTGCTAAGAACTACTTTAGTGATCTGTAAAAGAAACAACCAATCCATGTGATTTATGCATTAACCTAACATAATCAAATATACTATATAAATTAATATGGTGCTTATGTACCTAGAAGCAGAAAGGGGCAATCAACTAACATTTATTAAGCACCTACGGAGGCCCAATACTGGGTTGGGCATGTTCATACACGCTTTTAGGAGCCTACTGAGCAGAATAATAGAAAATGGCACATATTTTAATGCCTTTTTAAAGTCCACATAATTACCTTATGCTGTACATTTAATGTCCACTATATTTATAGATATAGTGACCAGATTTTAAAGAAATCAAGTAAGCTTCACTATTATTGATACATAATTTGAAAATACATCAACAAAATCTCCATCTACATTTCCATGCTTAGAATCAATAGAAAAAATACCAAAAAAATTAACGTAAAGCATGAGTTCTTAGGGACATTTTACGATCTTAGAGGATTTCTATTTAGACTATGAAGCTAGGAATTCTGAAGTTCACATTCACTCCTCTGTTTATTCTCCCCTCTCTCAAGGGTATAAGTTAGCAGAATATTTGGGAATCTCCAAATCCCTAACAAACTACTGAAGGAAACCACACCATGTAATATTAAGATTGTGGAACTTCTTTAACATCTCAAAAGACTAGGATCGTCAGACAGAACCAATCAAGTGCCCACATTATAATGAAACAGCAAGTAATGAGGGTACAGAATAAAAATTCAGATCATGAGGTACATGAAAGCCTAAAAGCTACCAGAGAAGAAAATAAAAGAGTTAAATTCAAAGGAACACCCATCAGAATGGCACAAAACTTCCCAACTCCAGATGCTAGAAGAGTATAAGTTTCCAATTCTACAGGAAAATACTTTTCAAAGTACAATTCTCAACCTAGCTACACAAGCAACTATGTGTGAAGACAGAATACGTTGTAGACACAGGAAGACTCAAAATTCAGCTCCTTCATTCTCCTTCTAATAAAGTTACTTAGAGATATGCGGAACAGAATGAGGATGTATTACAAAGAAAAGGAAGACTTAGGATCTATAAATCAACAGATCCAACAAAGAACATCAGGCCAGGGAAGTTTAAGGATGAGAACAACACACCCAGAAGCCACTGGCACATATCAGAGCAGGAGAAGGGAATGTCTAGAAGGAGGGTAGGACTTCTCCCAGAAAAAAACAGTACTTTAAAAAATAATCTTATATGATAGTTCTATAGTAGGCAAAAACAAAGAACGAATGGAGAGTCACTATTACTTTCTTGTTATTAAAAACTCCATGAAAGACAAAAGAAACTCATAGTATACTGTTTAGATCTGCAGTGAACATTTACTGAGTCATAACCAACACCTTATTAATTGAACTAAACATAGTAATACAACTATATTGGGAGAAGGAAGGAGGTGTATTTTAAGACCTAAATCAGAATTTATTTATTCATAGCAGAAAGTCAACAAAATCTAGCATTGATAAAGCAGCAAACCAGTTGATTATTTAGAGCTGTAACATTAACCACAAGAAAAAAGACCTGAAAAGATTAAAAGTGATTGCCTCAGATGTGGAGGTAGAGTAAGACAAGAGTTGGTTGTTCATTACAAGGCCTTTTCTTTTTTTGAGATGGAGTCTTGCTCTGTTGCCTGGGCTGGAGTTCAGTGGTGTGATCTCAGCTCACTGCAACCTCCGGCTCCCATGTTCAAATAATTCTCATGGCTCAGCCTCCTGAGTAGCTAGGACTAGAGGAATGAGCCACCACACTCGGCTAATTTTTGTATTTTTAGTAGAGATGGGGTTTTACTGTGTTGGCCAGGCTGGCTTGAACTCCTGCCCTCAAGTGATCCACCCACCTCGGCCTCCCAAAGTGCTGGGATGACAGGTGTGAGGCACCACACCCGGCCCATTACAAGGCTTTTAATGTCATTTGATTTTTAAACATGTATATTTATTATTTTGATTAGCTTATTGATTTTTAAGAATTTGTCTTAGATTACGAAGTTAGTATATTATTTGCCCAAATGAAGGAAATGGCCTGGGGTAAGATCAGGGTGGCTTAGAGCAGTAGCCAGCAAACATTTCCAGTAAAGGGCCAGAGAGTAAACACAAAGTTTTGAGGGCCATATGATCTGTTGCAACTCTATAAAAACTCTGCCAGTGTAATGCAAAAACCGCTACAAATATATGTAAACAAAAGAACATGGCCATATTTCAATAAAAGTTTATTTGCAAACACAGGAAATGGGCCAGATTTAGTCTATGGGCCAGTCTGCCTGACCCTGGCTTAAACAATGACCTGAAGACAAAGTGGCAGACAGATCTGTGGTGTTTAGTGGCAGAAGTTTTAAAATATTTATCTTCATTCCTATTAAGTTTTCTTCACAGATACCTGTGGTCCCTTTTACAACCAAACTCTCAAGTTTCTCCGCTTATATTCACTCTTCAAAACACTACAGTCTGGTCTCTACACCCACATCCACTCATAACTGCTTAAGCCAGGCTTGTCAAGACCTTCTTATTCTCAAATCTAATGGAAACATTAGTGTTTGTGTTTCTTGACTTCTAGTACTTCAACACTTCAACAATTTCTCCCTCTTTGAAATTTCCTTTTAACTTAGGTACTGGGGTTGTACTATCATTTTTTTTCTTCTGTTGAACCAGTTTAGCCTTAGTTTTAAAAGTTTTTTCAAATAAGATGTCATTCAGGATTCCATCCATGGTACCATGTCCAAAGTTGTTACAGATATGTTTTATAATCTAATACGGATACATGCTTCAACGATAATGGAGTAGATGGGACCATCCTGTTCTCCCATAGGATAGTAGAAAATTGGACAAAGTGTATGAAACAACTGTTTTCAGATATTGGACAACACATAGTAAAGGAGACAGTGGTCTCTGAGAGGAAGGAAACACTCAGGGAGTCCTATGATATTCTGCCTAGAAACATTTTCCAGAACGCTGCCCAGGGAGGGAGAACCTCAGCAGAGTACAATCAATGGCCTCGCTGAGGTTAGGGAAGGTGAGGCAGTGGAATTTGCAGGACACAGTACTCAAAATGAAGAAGCAATAAGGACTAAGAGCTCCAGAAATCTACAAAGGATCCCCTGAAGTCTTTGGTGGAACACCAAGCCGTACTTCTAGAAGCCCAAAGACCCACAACCAGGGAAAAGTACATCTACTGGGAATTTGTAAGCTGCACAATTACCAGAGCTTGCAAAAGTCTCAAAGACAAGTGAAGCACAACCAGTCAGAGTACAAAGACACTGGTGAACAGGGGGTAGAATTCAGTAGTGATCCCAGAAAGGCCAAGTCTTAAGTATAGGGTTAAACTAATGCTAGGACTGCAGCTACCAAAATGTGGACTAGGGAACCCCAGTGGGTCTGTAAAGTTAAAACAAGTTTAAATAATACTAAGATTTAATTTGCCTTTTTTCACTTTAATTTATTCACAATTATACAGTGGTGTTTATAGAAGCTACATGTTGTATCATAATATTACACTGACATTGTACAGGTTGTGCTTCCGTAGTCTTGTGTTACAAAATGTTCCTAGTTTTAATTTCTAAAATGCTGATTAGTCCATAGTTAAAATCCTCATGAACAAAAACTATGGCATCCCCAGTAATTTTAAACAGTGTTAAGGTTCTAAAACCATAAAGTTTGAAAATATCCACCTTAGAGTGAAGGCTTTCTAGACTTGCCCCAGCAAGCTTAAAAAGAAGCTTCAAAGGTATCAAACTTATCCACAAACAATTGCCTCCTGCAATAAAAATGCAAGCTGAGCCAATTCACATATCCCTAGTATATTTCTAGATACTGCTGTATTTCTCAATGAGACTGCAGTATTCTATACTGTCCAAAACAGTGTTGCGTAAAAGGAACCACACATAATTTTTAAAAACAGGAATAACTAGGTGTCTGATAGTGCACTAATTGTCCAATCTTAACTTATGTAAGTCGTACTCATCTGTAAAATGGGAATTCGGTAATTGTTGGATGGGTTAAAAGAAATATATTACTATCTTGAAAGGGATCTTGTTCAATTTCCTTAGGTCCAAAACATTAAGTATTCTAAAAAACAAAATCTAATGATAGCAGCTACTTTTATACAGAATATAAAGCACAAAGAAGAAAAGAAACATATTTTATGCATATATAACTCCATTTTTAATTGGCTTTATATACTCTGTGTTTTTCAGTCACATACCATGAGCAACTAATTTTTAAAAACTACATAAATTAACCGTACTAGTCTTCTATTTTGGATAGTATTAATTACAATCTTTCATTTTGATTCCTAAATTCACAAAAACCTGTATTACCCTATAAAATAAATACTAGTGTAGTTATCAACAAAGAATTCTGAAGGAGATAATGTTGATTTGCTTACTATACTGACATTTTACTGACAATGATATAACACAGTGATGTCTGAAGGGCAGGGAGAATGGTATAAAAATCACTCATGATTCACAACCTATTATTGAAACTGAGGTTAGTATTTATATTACAAGGTATGGCAATACTAGAAAAGATTTCCTTGTGGAGTATACAGTTTAAGACCTCTGCTGTACAGCTATACCTCCATGCTTGCTTCCAGTGGCCATGACACTTTATTCAAATATGTAAGTTTTATTAAGACTGAGTTCTTAAAAAGAAAAAACCAAGAACCTTAGATACAACTAGTGAAGTATTGAGACCTGTCCATATTTAAAACCAAGCACACGATACCACTTAAAAGGTTCCCCAGAAAGCCTCTATCCTGAAATGCTTGAAAGTGAGCAGTGCTGACTTTCGATTATTACCAATTGCATTAAATATGACACTTGTTTTGTTTCTTTTGGCTGTAAGGAGAAAATGTCATTTTGTGTATGAGTGAGCACAGAGGAGAGAGAATGTGGGAAAGAACAGAATGGGCTAATAATTTTTTACTAAATACTCCAGTTCTCAGCTTTATAAATCAACAGACAAAATGAATCAGCTAAACCTAAAATCTTTGTGAATAGTATAAATTGTCTTTTAAATTAAATGCATATATTTTTATGTTTTACTTTTTCAAGACAAAAGCAGGATATTAGTACAATATAAGATTTATAGAGAAGCAAATTTCTTGAGATAGGAAACCCTTAAAAGCAGTATTTAAAGTACTTAAATACTGTCACATATGTTTAATAATCATAATACTTAATTGTGAGAACTGGGAGCTCATGTTACTACTAAAACCAAATAAAAATTCAATACATATTTGTTAACTCAATTTAAGGATGTTTACCTTAATACTGACACAGTATGGATGGTAACACTGACCACACTGAGAACAGGCAAGTAATCTTCCTTCTGCTCCTTGGCCAAAACTGCCACAAACTACAGACATATCCTGAAGTTAAGAAAACAGAACATATTTTAAATGGAGACTAAGCTAAAAACCTACAAATTTTACTTTAAAAATACCTTCTTAACTAATACAGCTCTATAGCTAAATATTGGATCACTTCTGTGTATATGAGATAAAGCAGAAATGTACAAGGAGGAATTCAATGAGGAAGACAGTAAATTGTCAAGTTCAAACCTGATTCAAAGTGAATTTGTCACTGCTGGAAAACAACACAACCGTAGTGTGCATAGAGTTTTCTTCACCATCCTTATTTGATGAAATATCTGCAGTAGACACCTATAAAAAGCAAAATACACAAAATACAAAGTTATATTTTTCACTTGTTTTACACTTAACTGGAAAGCTTCAGAAAATTCATAATCAAAACATATATTTTTGCTAAGGTCTAGAATAACAATTCCAAATATTAATGCTAAGATACTACAGTAAAATGGAGTCATGACATTTTATTATTCAACTCATTCTCTCTTTAGAGGTAGAATTCCTTTAGACCAAGAAGTAATGAGAAAATATAATAAACCTGCCTTAGTAAGACTTGATTATGCAGAATTCTAATCAAGAAACTATAAATGATAATATTATAAGTATGTACACACACAAATCTATCACTATTTTAATGACACACACTTGGGATCTGCAATGTAGTTAGTCTGAACTGAGATGTCCTGCAAACATAAAATACAGCACGTAATTACATATTACATGTTGAAATGGTAACATTTTAGATATATCGGTCAAAATGGAAGGCATTAAAATTAATTTCGCCTGTTCACTATAACCTTTATTTTGTTTCGAGATGAGTTTCACTCTTGTTGCCCAGGCTGGAGTGTAATGGCGCGATCTCGGCTCGTTGCAACCTCTGCCTCCTGGTTCAAGCTGTTCTCCCTGCCTCAGCCTCCCAAGTAGCTGGGATTACAGTTGTCCACCACCATGCCCAGCTAATTTCTGTATTTTTAGTAGAGACGGGGTTTCACCATATTGGTCAGGCTGGTCTCTTAACTCCTGACCTCAAATGATCCACTGCACCCAGCTCACTGTAACTTTTTAATGTGGCTACTAGGAAGTTTTAAATTGCATATGTGGTTCTCATTATATTTCTATTGGCACCGCTTTAGAATATTATTTTTAATAACATCCAAATTTCAGTATCAGCCAAATGATTATCAACCAATATTGTCAGTCTGGACTTAGTTCTATGTGACTAAATCAACTAAGTACCCACTGGTTTGTTAATAATTTCTAGAGTGATTATGAAACAAAATAAAGCTCTGAACTAGAAGTTGTAGAAAGAAGACAAGAAGGGCACTGCCAAAATCATAAAATACAATCCTGTTTCTTTAAAAAGCTTATAACCTAAGCCTGGAAAGACAGAGTTGAAACACAACAGGTTATGTTCAAGGTCAAAACATAAAACAACTGAATTACTTTTCTTGAGGAACAACTGAAAGAAGATTAACCAGCTGGGTGTGGTGGCTCATGCCTATAATCTTAGCACTGTGGGAGGCTGAAGTGGGTGGATTGCTTGAGCTCAGGAGTTGGAGACCAGCCTGGGCAACATGGTGAAATACTGTCTCTACCAAAAATACAAAAAACAGCCGAGCGTGGTGGCACATGCCTGTAGTCTCAGCTACTCAGGAGGCTGAGGCAGGAGAATCACTTGAACCCAGGAGGCAGAGGTTACAGTGAGCCAAGATTACGCCACTGCACTCCAGCCTGGGTGACAGAGTGAGACCGTGTCTCCAAAAAAAAAAAAAAAAGAGGAAGGAAGGAAGGTTGGTTGGTTAACTAAATAGAAGGACTACATCTCAGTATTTTTCAATACAAATACATTTAAAAGCAGTTTTTTTTTGTTTTTTTGTTTGTTTGTTTTTGAGATGGAGTCTTGCTATGTCACCCAGGCTGGAGTGCAGTGGCACAATCTCAGCTCACTGAAAGCTCTGTCTCCCAGGTTCACGGCATTCTCCTGCCTCAGCCTCCCAAGTAGCTGGGACTACAGGTGCCTGCCACCATGCCCGGCTAATTTTTTGTATTTTTAGTAGAGATGGGGTTTCACCATGTTATCCAGGATGGTCTCGATCTCCAGACCTCATGATCCACCTACCTCAGCCTCCCAAAGTGCTGGGATTACAGGCATGAGCCACCGTGTCCAGCCTAAAAGCAGTTTTAATGGATAGTACTAATGCTTTATAAGAGCAATTTATAGTCATATGAACCCTAATGACTACAAGTGTTAATAATGCCAATATTCATCATTAGGGAGTAAGTAAAGCCATGACAAATCCAAACATTAGAAAATTATGCAACATTTTAAAAGTAGGGAGGTAGAAACTTGTATAGACTGCCATGAAAGAAATTACAAAAGACGTTGTTGAGTGAAATAATAAATTGCAGAACAGTATTTGAGGTATAGCACTATAATATAAAAACCTGCAAAGTAATTACATGTAGTCTATGGGCACATATAAGAGGTTGAATCATAAGAAATTGCTGCTTTTCATCAGTTCAGAAATAATATTGGCAATTTCATATGGATCAACCTAATATATAAATATACCAAACTGGTAACAGGGAAATAAGGAGGACTGAGGAGTTAGTAATGGTAAATTCTGATCTACCTATAGCGCTTTAATTTTTTTAATAGAGAACATGTATTGATGTGTTATATGCATAGCATTAACAAAATTAGCTTTCTAAGATTTTAGAGAATCATCCAAGATGATTCACAGAAGTAGAATCATCATCATCAGTAAGAAATTAAGTGACTACTAAAAGTAATCATTAATTCAGTCATACGACTAATGATGCATTGACAAGACTATTGAGATATATAATTAGGGAAATGGCTAAAATAGAGATAAAGTATCTATTTCTACCTCCCAACTACTAACAGAAAATTCAACACATTATACACACTGAGCAGCTCAAAGAAATTGTAAAGATCCATTATTATTTTTAAAAGGAAATTTAACCAGTGGATGCTTTCACTGAAAATGATAAACAATATATTCCCAGTATAAACCAGAAACAAAGTCTGCAGTAGAAAACTACAATGTCCCTAGATTCAAGTGGGGGTGGGGAGTCATATTTAAATAATAAGTGCAGAAAAACCAAAATATTTTAAAATAATTGTCCATGCAAGAAAGAAAACAGTATCATCTAGCTTGAAGACCCACTGTTTTTATTTTATAATTTATTTCATGACCTTTAGACTGCTAGAAAAATAAAACCTAACTTGAGGGCAAAGGTAATCTTTGAGAAAATATGTGCTATTGTTGCCTGCATAGATAATAGTGTGATTTATCCAGAAGGTGATAGAAATTTCATTTTCCTAGACCACAGATATAAGCCAAGGAGAATAGAAAGCTCTGACCTAAACTTCACAAGTGTCCCTTCCAAGCAGGGACACGTAAGAGTAAACAAAAAAAGAAGATCAAATTAAACTCAAAGTGAGAAGATAGGAAAAAATAAAGATGAGAATATAAATCAATAAAACAGAAAGAGGAAAGAAAACAGAGAAAAGTCCATGAAAACAAAGGCTGACTCAAGAAGATCAATAAGATTGATAAATCTCTAGCCAGACTGATCACGAAAAAAATAAGACAAGATACAAATTATTAGTATCAAGAATGAGGAAGGTGAAATCACTACAGATTCTACAGGTATTAAAATAATAAGAAACATTATGATCAACTCCATTCCTTTAATTTGTCAAGATAGACAAAATGAACAAACTTCTTGAAAGGTGCAAATTTATGCAAGGAGAGACAGATAACCTAAATAGGTACCTATTAAAGAAATACAATTTGTTGTTAAAAACTGTCCCACAGGCTGGGCACCGGTGGCTCATCCAGTAATCCCAGCACTTTGGGAGATGGATCACCTGAGGTCAGGAGTTCGAGAGCAGCCTGGCCAACATGGCGAAACCCATCTCTACCCAAAACACAAAAATTAGCTAGGCATGTTGGTGCATGCCAGTAATCCCAGCTACTCAGAAGGCTGAGGCAGGAGAATTGCTTGAACCTGGGAGGTGGAGTCTGTAGTGAGCAGAGATCACGCCACTGCACTCCAGCCTGGGCATGGTGGCTCACGCCTGTAATCCCAACACTTTGGGAGGTCAAGGCAGGTGGATCACCTGAGGTCAGGAGTTCGAGACCAGCCTGGCCAACATGGTGAACCAGGGGGCTGAGGCAGGGGAATCACTTGAACCTGGGAGGCAGTGGTTGCATGAGCTGAGATTGTGCCATTGCACTCCAGCCTAGGCAACAAGAGCGAAACTCCATCTCAAAAGAAAGAAAGAAAAAAAAAGAAAACACAACAAAAACCCCCCACAAAGAAATTTTCAGGCCAAGATGCTTTCACTAATAAATTCATGTATAATATAAGAAGATACATTTCCACTACTACACAACTTTTCCAGAAAACTGAAGATGAGAATATACTTTCTGATTCATTCTATGAAGCTGGAGTTATGCTGATACCAAAACCAGATGAAGACATTACAAGAATGTAAGACTACAGGCTGGGGCATGGTGACTCACGCCTGTAATCCCAGCATTTTGGGAAGCCAAGGTGGGAAAATTGCTCGAGCTCAGAAGTTCGAGACCAGCCTGGACAACATAGTGAGATGCTGTCTCTATTAAAAATTTTTAAAAAGTAGTTGGGTGTGTTGGCACACAGCTATGGTCCCAGCTACTTGGGAGACAGAGGTGGGAGGTCAAAGCTGGAGTTAGCTATGATCGCACCACTGCACTCCAGCCAGGAATTAGAAAGAGAACCTGTCTCAGAAAAAAAAAAAAAAAAAAGAAGAAGAAAAAAAGTGCACAGGTCTACAACTGTGGTGCATCCACAGTTTTATTAATACTCAGCAAGAAAGGGGAGTACACTGTTAACAAGTACAACAGCATAGATGAATCTCCAAATAATTGTGCTGAAATAAATCAGTCCAAAAAGCATACAGTTCTGTATGATTCCACTTATATACAACTCTAGAAAATGCAAACTAATCTTGGGGACAAGAACGGATGGCAGGGGGAATGCAGAAAATTACAGAGGGACATGAAGAAATGTTGGGAGATGAATATATTCACTATCATGATTGTGGTGTCGTTTTCAAGGTTGTATATGTATATATCAAAGCTTATGGAATTGTACATGTCAAATATAGCTTATATCAACTATACCTCAATAAGCCTGGTTTGAAAATTTTTCTTTTTGAAAAAAGGACGAGAATCCAAGCTTCCTTATTCCTGGTTTAGTAGTAAACTTGAACAATTTCACCTGTCTCCTATACTTAAAATGACATTTCAGAATTTTAAAAACAGGATTTTAATAAATAGCAAAGTTATTACATAAAATATTTGCTAGTAGTTTGCAAATATATTTGTAATACACATATAAATAAAGCCTCATAACATGATAGTAAGCAAATATCAATCTTAAATTTTTTTAAATTAAAGAGCAACTATATTACATACTGACTTTTTAGAGAGGGTTGGCATAGAAAGATAAGGAGTCAAAGAGGAAGGTAAGAAAAGAGAAAGGATGAGAAAGTAAATATACAAGAAAACGTAACCAGAGGCTCAAAAAAAAAAAGCAAAGTAGGACAGTAAAATAAACATTTTGACCTATTTATATGACTCTTAAGTTCAAAATAACTTGCTATGAGATTTTCATCATTAACTGACATTTAGATTAGAGAAAATATACATGAAGCAAGCCTCACCCCAGGCAATACAACAGCTCCGATTCCACTTTTCAGCTTTGACCTGCCTCGGCCACCTCGCCCCGACAGTCCTGCACCTCGAGGTCTCCGCTTTCCTGGAAATCCAGACCCACGGCCCTATGTAATAGATTAGGAAAAGTCAACATTCTGTGACAGCCCAAAATAATTTTTAAATCCAAATGCCACTGAGATAAAACATTTTATTAAATGTTATACAAACACTTCTTTAGATAAGTATTAAGAGACCTGGCTTATTATTTTTATCTTTAAAAGTATACTCCACAACTTAAAAATCTAAATATAAAATGCTTACAACCTTAGAATCATACTTTCGGGCTGTCACTGTGAACGCTATCAGCAAGCCTTTGCATGATTTTTCTCTTTCCCACTCCTACATTCTCGGTGACGACAACAACTATAGCCTTATCCAGATATTTCGAAGTGCAACAAATTGTATTCAATATAGAGTAAGGATAAGGAAGAACTCTCTCATTAACTGGTCTCGCGGTGATTACAGTAATAGCTAACATCTGTTGAGTACTTACTATGTACTAATCTAAGTATTTTTTACTCTCAACAATCCCATATAGTAGGTTTTATTATCCTCATTTGAGATGAGTGTGCTGAGGAATAAAAGGGTTAAGTAACTTGTCCAAGGTCGCTTAGCTAGCAAGTCTGGCTCCAGCGTCCCTGGGTTGGAAGCATATTCTGTACTGCTACATCAGCATGAAAGTTCATTTTTGCTAGTGTGTAACAGTATTCTTCCTGTCACTAAAATTAAGTCAGTTTCCTTCACTATTCAACAGTTCTCTTATGAACTCAACATTTCTACCTCATTCACCATTGTATTTAGAGGAAAATTTATTATTATTGTTATTACTTTTATTTTTGAGACAAGAACTTTCTTCGTCACTCAGGTTGGAGTGCAGTGGTGTGATCACAGCTCACTGCAGCCTAGAACTCTTGGGCTTAAGTGATCCTCCTGCTTCTGCCTCCCAAAGTGCCAGGATTACAGGAGTAAGCCAAAGCGTCCAGCCAGGAAAAATTATTTGAGGATTACAGGAAAGCTGACAAAAGGCTTTGTGAAAGCTTTGCTTTAAATAATCTGAATAATAAATACTTGAAATGGAAATAATTTATCTGACTTCTTACACAAGAAATAAACCTATTGGAAAATGTGTTAAATTCCCTGATAATTTCAGACATTAAGTACCAGAGTATGGTGTTCCCTGCCCCCTCACCCTTGTTTGTACTAATTAATTACTCCTTGAAAAAACCTGGCACCTACCTAAGTAGATGAATTATGTATATTTAAAATTATCCAGATGCTCAGGAAAATACTTAGGTGTTTCCCTCACCATAAGTTAAATAATATGTCATATCTTCAACTGATGTCCCTATCATAGTTTGAAATGAACTTATTCCCTGTTAAGCAGAATGGTTTCCAAGTCAAAAATTGATGGTGATACTGTAAGCATAAAATAGAAACACATGGACAAAAGGAATGGGAGGAATGGCTTTTTTCCCTTTGGATGTAATAAATACAGCCAGCTCCCAGCTTCAAACTGCCACTCCTGTCTTCTCTTACCCTGCTCTCCTTGAGATCCCTTTTGAGAAGTGCATCAGCTTCTTTGCACAACAGATGGATGGGGTCAGGTTAGTTTTTTGGGTTTTTTGTTTGTTTGTTTGTTTTTGAGATGGAGTCTCGCTTCTTTGCCCAGGCTGGAGTGCAATGGTGTGATCTTGGCTCACTGCAACCTCCGTCTCCTGGGTTCAAGCTATTCTCCTGCCTCAGCCTCCCTAGCAGCTGAGATTACAGGCACATGCCACCACGCACAGCTAAATCTCTTTGTATTTTTAGTAGAGACGGGGTTTCACCACGTTGGCCAGGTTGGCCTCGAACTCCTGACCTCCAGTGATCTGCCCCCTCAGCCTCTCAAAGTGCTGGGATTACAGGCGTGAGCCACTGTGCCAGGCCGAGTTTGTTTTGTTATTAAATTGGTATAAAAGATTTTTGAAAAATTAAGTCAGCGATTAAAAATCAAGACTACAGTAGTCTCTCAATTTATTTTCTCAAACATGAAATGCTGACCCAGAAAAAAAGTAAGTAAAAATTGGTGGTCTATATTATCAAACTATCAAATGAGGTATATTTATACCTCAATATCTTGGATGATATCAGGGTGAGGTAGGGAGGTTAAAAAAAATAGTTCTTCCAGTCATGAAAGAAAATAAAGTATAATCTAGAATTCCTTAAAATCCTTGATTAGTCTGAATTAAACAGCCATATTCCAGAATATTAAATATAGAATATGAAGAAAAACTGTCATCTCCAGTCAATGAAGTATTTTAACTTTTGAGTTAATACTTTTTCAAATTAATTTTTTTCTCTTCAAAATGCATCACACTACTTAACTCACTTCAAGGACTGGCAGAGCCATCAACCAATGTCATGGGGGAAAAAGCCTTGTCATTTTAAGGTATTAAACAGACAATGAAATCTGCCACAATTTTGGTATTTCTTCTCCATGAGAACATAATAAATTAATGGAGTTTTTTCTTCTGCTTTTTTCTAAGCAACAAAGTTTTATGATATCATGAATGAAAAGGTCCTTAATTACCTTTTGGTCTACATGTCAAGGACTTCTCCCTCATAAAACCAGTAGTAATCACAACAAAAGGAATTAACCATAAAAAGAGGTATTAAAAATGTATACTTGATTTTTAAATGCAAGCATATTATTTCTTTACATTACAATTTTTAGATTTAAATAGTGTTTCTGGAAGCTCAATCTAGAAAAGAAAGATTTAATTCTTAACACCCAGTAGGGCAAAACAAATCAGACAGAAATGATATATGAATGTAAATGCAATTTTATTTACCACTTTGATGCTCCAAATGGCACTGCCAGGAAGCTGCCTGGGTTTAAAAATTTCCCGACCTTCTGAAATGTCTGGGGACCAGGAAGGTGGGCTCACTGTATTATGGGTACTCCAAGCCTCCTAGGATATGGCAGTTGAGAAAATAGATGTGTAAAACTCAGCAACATAAAAGGTCAAAGCCAGCAACTAAGGAATTTTAGAACAGCAAAAACAAATGCAAACGTATGGAAATTTAGGACAAATTGCTTCAAGGAAGGCAAAATAAGCTAATCACTAACAGTGATTTAAACATTTAAGTATAACTTAAATAACTTAAATGTTTGCTGCTACAGAGACATCACTACAATGAAACTTTAAAAATTAAGGTTTATATGATATCAACATTGACTCATGAACTGCAATTACTGCACCAAAAAGTAAATAAAAGTCAATCACACTTTAAGAATTAACACTAGAAGAAAGTATTGGGGGGTTATTTTTCTTCTAACAACTATCACTCTACTTAAAAGGAGAAATGGATAACCATAAGGAATTCTATATTCTATAGCTATAAACAACCAAAACCAGTAGGCCAAAGAATGCAATGAGAAACATAAGCAATCGATAAATGCATAAACTTTACACTGTAGAGAGCTGGTAACATTCAAATGCAAATACCATTATAACCTTAGCATTTAATCACTCTTTCTTCAGTGACCATTAGTTGTCGGTTTGGTTTCGGTTTTTACTTAGAGAAATGAATACTTTATGGAAATTACATCCAATGGACAAAAGTGAAGAAACGTTAAAGCAAATTGTCCTAAATTTGCAAATTAAAATGCCTAAAGTACCTGATAAATTATATAGAAAGTATTATCTTATTAAAATCTATATAACTAAAACTAAAGCATTTTACTTCCAAACAACCACATTCAGCAATACCCTGAACTAATCTGAAGATGCTAAACAGCATAAAGAAAAATGTTTACTCCACAAAGATAACATTTTAAAGAAAAACAAGACAAATGTCAAACAATAAATGAATATATTTTGAATTAGGTAATTCAATGGTGCATGCATAATTTTACCAATCAAGTAACCAAAACTTAAGACAAGGTACATAGTACTTACCAGGTTTCTAGAATATCATCAAATTAACAAGTACTATCTCATTAATCACATACAAATACCAGGAATTAAAATAACCAGAAATAAGAATGTGACTACTCTTGGGGTAAGAGATAGGTAGCGGAATAACAGTATTTTGGAAAAGCCACACAAGCAATAGACTGGTTTCATTTTTAAGTCACAAACTCAACCCACACACATTGAAGTCCAGCAATCCAACTCATTCTCTCCAGCAAACACTTTATTTTTTTCCCCTCCAGGATTACCCTCAGGTGTTCTTTCTTACCCATCAAATCTCTAACCTAGCTCAGGTAATCACTATGCTGATTTCACTGAGCAGCAACCACTGCAGGTCAATTACCTCACTTTCATAATTTGAAATCAACTTGAATCTGTACCTATGTCTTCTTCCCTACTATTAGTAGGGAAGTGTTGTCAAAAGCCATTTCTCTTTTCTCATTTTACTCATGCTCCTAACATCTGGCATACTGTTCTGCTGGATTTGGCAGCAGCCCACCTGTGGATATTTCACTGACTTCCTCGCTAATCTTTCTTCATCTCCTGTACGTGTTCTTCCTCTATTTGATTTCCAAAGCCCTGGAGTTTCCCAGGGCTTGAGCCTAGATCCTAAATGGTGTTATCTACAATGAGGGCATCTTGGAAGTTGATGCTTCCCACATTCTTATTTCTAGTTTTAATCAAAGATCTCCAAATTAGCAGGATTTTCAACTTCCTTCTTAGCATTTCCATTTTCTCACATAAAACCCCTCTTAATTTTGCCATGTTTAAAATTTCTCCCTTAACCGGTTTCATCCCAGTCTTCCCCATCCTTATAAATGACATCCAGTCCCTTGTCACTCTCCTCTGCTCCTTCAGTCCTCTCCCCCAACACTTCGTCAATGCAAATCATCAGCAAATTCAAGACTTTCTATCTTCAAGTTTTGTCTCCGATCCTTCTACTTCTTGTCACTTCCACCACTAGCAGCCCAGTCGTGGCCACCACCATCTCTCACCTAACCTGCCACAAGAGTCTACTGCTGGTTATGCTTCTCCCACCCTGCATCTACTCAAGCCTTTCCCCACAGCAGCCAGAGGAACTTTTCAAAAGTACAAATGTGATCAAGCAAGTCACTATTCTATTTCAAATCTTCAATTGCTTCTCAGAGCACTTAAAAGACAAACCTTTCCCCAACTCATCTTGTGGCACTTGTCTCCCTGCTGCTATGCTCCAGCTATTCTGGCTTCCTTGCTGTCCTTCAAACATGCCAAGCTCTTTATCAGTCAGAGCCCAACTGACTCAGAACACTTCACTATACCATTCCAGCCCTTCAATAAATGTCTGGCATTTTCTTTCTTTCTTTTTTTTCGAGATGGAGTCTCGCACTGTCACCCAGGCTAGAGTGCGGTGGTGCGATCTCGGCTCACTGCAACCTCTACCTCCCAGGTTGAAGCAATTCTCCTGCCTCAAGCCTCCTGAGTAGCTGGGATTACAGGCATGCACCACCAAGCCCGGCCACTTTTTGTATTTTTAGTAGAGAAAGGTTGTCTCCAAGTTGCTCAGGCTGGTCTCCAACTCCCGACCTCAAGTGATCTGCCCACCTTAGCCTCCCAAAGTGCTGGGATTACAGGTGTGAACCACTGCGCCGGGCCAATATTATTTTTTAAGAAAATAATAATAAAAAGAAACAATTGATATTAAATAAAATTTAACTATTGACTATAAATATATGTTTCAAGAGATTTGAGTGAAAATACCATTCTATGTTAAAATAAAAAATATGACATTCGATAAATATAGTAATAACATGTTCTCAAAGGTTCAAGGGGCTAAAGCTAATGAGAAAAAGTTAAATATAAACACCTTACAATTTACCTAATTACTTGAAAAAGAAACTTATGTTCATTCCTGTATTTCTCCATTTTTCCAATTTCTAATGTCTACTTCTTTCCATTTTGTATTTTCTTGTATTGAGGCAATTTAAAGAGGATATGCCAGGTCTTCAGAAAGCCAAGAAATGAACATAAGCACTCTGGAACCTATCTGAACTTAATTTTTCCAAGATTTTTTTAATGGTTAAAAATTGGCTCAACTGGGGATACTAAGAGGAAACATCAGGGGCAAAGGGGATTTGGGTTAAACAGATCGAACAGGATTCTTACTGAAGGCAGGCCAGACTGATCAGAAATCATCTGGAGGGTGGTGGGAGATAACAAATTTGATCAGATATCAAAGGCGATCAGTACTGAGAGTGGGGGATTCTTTGCAAGTTTCTTCCTAAACCTGAGAGATGTGGGCCAGACTAGGATGAACACTGAAGGCTGAGGCTGAGAGGAGGCTTAGAGGATCCTGACTAGAGTTTGGGCAAGGGGAGAGGCTTTGTCAATAAAACATGCATTCAGCAATATTACCAAGTACAGATGCATGCACATAAAAATACTGAAAGGAAATATAAGAAAACGTTTAAAAATTTTTAGTGGCTTATTTATTTTATGTAATTTAAATATATGTATATATAAAATTAAGGTGTACTTTGAACACATACTAACACATTCAAAGAATTAAGTATACGTTTGATAATACATAATAGTTACAAAATAAGCAAGGTCTTCATGCAAATGAGTTTAGAATTTCCAGGGTTTATTACTTAGCATTTGATTAGCCGGCCTGTAAATTCTTCTGCTGCCCATTCATTGCCCACTTTATTAAAAATTCCTCAAGTGGATGCATTGGAATGGAAGAAACACTGACTCTTTCCTTCAAAGAAGGAAACAACAAACCTTGTTTGACAACCCTGTCAAACAAGACAAGGACCAAGTGGCCAGTGGTAAGGCAAGTTGGTCAAACTAATGAATGACATTTTAGATTAAAAGTGAATTTTATTTAACCCAATTATTCTTATCCTATGCACACAAATTTGAATTTAAGTTAGCTTGATGCAGATGGTCACCCCATTCCAAAGCATGGGTCCAAATACCCTAAGGTTCCAGGAGGAGCCAGCTTTCTTCAGAAGGTGGCAAGTGCATTGCAAAGTACTGAGGAAAACTTTCTTTAAAGTATCTTTTTTCATCATTCCATATTTTGCTCCTTATAATTGCAACTGCTCTCCTTATACATGTCTCTTTTGAAACTTCTCACTTGTCTAAGATGCTATTGTTCCTGCTCATCTTTTTTTTTTTTTTTTTTTTTTTAATAGCATAGTCTCTCTCCCTCGTTGCCATGCTGAAAAGGCTTCTGACTTGCTGTTCTTGCCAGGAAACATTTCTGCAGGGCGTATTGGAGTGGAACTACTTACAGAGTGTCAGGGCAAGTCCTTACATTTGTTTATGCTTAGGACACAACACAGAAGATAATTTTCTAAGTTAAAGATTGTATGATTTTATCTTGACTTCAGAAACTGGTCATACTTTTTTACTTTAGTTTCTAAGAACCTCAGAGCTGAACTTGAAACAACTTTAATAATTCCAATGAGACATTTGTTATTTATGCTTTTTAAAAAAGACTTTTCTAATTTAAATCATTTTATTATTGCTCTAAATTTGCCAGGTTCATTTTAGAATTTTATAAACTGTTTTAAAACTAATTTACATTAAGTTGGAATAAAGTTAACCAAATTAATACAAACATATTTTATTGCACTTCTCTTTATTGTGCTTCACAGATAGGAACATTTTTTCTTTTATTTACAAATGAGATGTTTGTGACAACCCTGGTGAAGCAAGTCTATTGGTGCCATTTAACAAACAGCCTGTGCTCACTTTGTGTCTTGGTTTCACACTTTGGTAATCTTCACAATTTTTAAAATATTTCCTTATTTTTATATTCATCACAGTGATCTGTGATCAGTGATCATTAATGTTATGGGAGGCGGAGTTTGCAGTGAGCAGAGATCATGCCAGTGCAATCCAACCTGGGCAACAGAGTGAGACTCCATCTCAAAAAAAAAAAAAGGAGTTTTTTTATGTAGGGTACAAAATGCTATCTGACCTTAAGGTGTGTGCAAATTTTTCTGAATTAATTAAGACTTAAATATCAACAGGAGTGATTGTTTTTGTTACAATCACCAGGTGGGTGATCTGATACTTTCCCCTGAAAAATGCATATACAAAATTTTCACATAATTTAAAAACATCCACAGATACATAGCTATGGATTCAGTTTATGGATCAATAATTCAACTCCTCAGAAGTAAAAGATTACATGAGAAAGTATCTGATATTGAGGTGACAAGGAATAATGTTGAAATGTATCTCATTAAAAAGTGCAGACAGTTGTGGCTAAGACATTGGGTATTACAGAAGTGCATCCATGTGTCCAGTGAGAAGACTTTAAGAATCTGTTTGGGAATAATGAGAACATGAGCATTCCCCTCCCTACCTCTAGCACTCCCCTCCTGCTATTTGCATATTGTGAATTTACCAAACACAGTGATTTAGGTCACTTTTATTATTTCAGAAATTCCACATACCTTACTACTTATATAAAATAGCCCTTGAAAGGATGCTTACCATTAAATAATGTCTAATACAAAGAAAAGACAAATGTATGTGATCTGTAGTGCATAGTTATAATACAATCTGAATACTACATTTAAATTTTTTACTCCACTTTCCAAGAAATAAAGCATTGATTCTAAATATATTCTCTATTTGTCAAAACAAATAGAAACTATCTAGTGTTTCATTTATAAAAGAAATTAATTAATGGTGTCTCTAAGTTAATTTTTTACTTCTTTTCCCCATATCATTTTTATATTATATAAGAGAGCATATTTTTCTACTCTACCCTGGGATTAATAAACAAAAAATAAGGTATGATATTTAACCCAGGGCTACCACATTTTTTTCAGTGTATTTAGTAGGTTCTCCTAAATCTGGAAAAGAAAACTTCAAATATAAACATAACCAAATTAAAATAACACCTTTTTTCTTCTATTTACTTTATTTCTTGAACTCAGTGATGTAATATGTCTTCATCTGCCTCTGAGAATACACTTAAAACTACAGAAGCAAATTAACATTTTCCCAATTCACATGTAGTGCAATATTTAAGATTTCATCTAATTGAACACGTGTTGGATCAAATTTATAATACTAAAAGCACTCTTCTACATACTGCAATGTCTAGATGGAAGACAAGCTAGTCAGGTGGCAGAGTGAACATCATTCTGGTAGGCTTTTTCAAGCTGTCACTTGCAAGATGTTTGGACTGCTGAGAATGTTAGCCATAATTAATTGCAGAGATAGGAGGCTGCAAATGGGTGAGGTAATGTTCAAATGCATGGAATGATGACTAGTCATAGTAAAAGATAATAGATGTGGCCACATTGCTTTGAGAAAATTTAGGGAATATTTTCGGTCACAATGATACATTTCTGCGTTATTTGTGGAATGTTTTCAATGTAATTACATCACGCAGGTAGACTTCCAGATCCTGTGTCTAAGTTACTTTCCTTGGCTCTGTGGGAGAAAACATATTCTAATGAAGTTCATTTTAAGGCAAATATTTCTTTAAAATACAAAACTGATAGATATATGTATGCAGGTTTCCTTCTTATACGTCTTTTATAAACAATGAAGTTGTATTTCTCCTTTAGTGTTTAATGTGTTTCATCAGATAATGCCCTAGAAGTTTTATCAAATTTTTCTGTCCACCATTTGAAGGTGTATGAGAGGGAAAAATGCAGTCTGCCTGCTTCACTAACAAAAGTAGGACAAAGGCCATCACAACTGAAATATGTGAAACACTTGGTTTTATGAATTTCAAGCATTTTATATCTCCACATTTGGACTCGAGTAAAGACATTTCATAGAAAAACAGAAATATTTTTATTTGTTTATTTTTTAATCTTGATAACCTGCAATAGTTTACAGCCAGAATGGCAGCTTTTATATATGTACACTCATTTAAATACAGTTTCATACCGTAAATAGCCATGGGGCAAAATATCTGCCTCTAGGCACAAAAAAAAATCTTTGCCGCTAAATAAACACCTTTAAGTGATACTGCAAAGAATAGATGTGAGGTAATTTTTTACCTAAATGACTCTGGCCTGTATTAAGACATATTCACTGTAACAATTCAAGTTTTAAAATCCTTGTTTTGTAACTCAAAAATATATCTTTTTTTACAAAACACATCTTTACATTTATTGCTATTGTACATTTATTTGGCGGGAAACAGGGATGTTTGATGTCTTGCAATGTTAAAGCAATCGTATTCAATAGAAAATTGTCTCACATTCTGCATGACTTTTGAACATTCTATAAGACAATTACATAAGTGAAAAACAAATTTGTAGATATTTGAGTACAACCATTTAATATATGAATAAAAGCAGTTCAGAACATTTTAATGTACACTGCATTTTCTGATAGTAAGATTTTAGGTTAAAATAAGATTACACTTCAAAAAGCGTACCATTTTGAAAAAAAATCATATCACTGCTGCCAATGCCGTTTTCATACTAGTCCAACATATTGCTTATCCATCTGTGTTTGTTTGATTTTACTGTTATTACATTCATGGTAATGCTAAAGTACATACATACATACACACACACACACACACACACACACACCCCTAAGGTGTGCAGGCTTTCATCCAAGCTTACTGGTATTAATTAAAAATCAACCAGAAGTAGGGAAAAATAAAACTTATTCAAAAATACTATTGCAATAGGGAGAATATTCCAAACTCAATCTACAGGTGTCTCAGGATCAAACAGGAAAAGGCTTTCCTTTTCTAGGGAAGGACAAGCAGGGCTGGCAGAAGCCTCCTTGGAGAGAAGGACAGGCAGCGGGGTGAGCAGGTGGCAAGACCAGGATGCTCCAATAAAAATAGTTTCTCTGGGAGTCCCGCTCATTTTTGGAGTGAGCTGTTAGCGGGCTGGTCTGTCCTTTAGTGCTTGTTCAGTCTTAGGTGGTGAGCCAAGGTCCAGGGGCCTGAGGAGAGGAGACAAGACTGTCTGAAGTTTGATAAAATCAAGTCAATGGGTAGTTATGAGTAATTGTGAGCAATCGGTCAGCTTTGGGCTCAGCACACACCCCACCTTATGTTGTTTACCACAAACAAAACTTGTCCCTAAAAATTTTTAGGAATGGCATCAGACATAGCGAAGGTTTGCAAACTGATTTTCAGTGTTGGGCTGGTCTTCATGTGTTTGTTAACCTTGAGGACTAGGTATATCATTTGTTAAGTGTGTTATTGGACTGACAGCTGCTCTCTATGAAAAGTAGATAATCATTGAATATAATAAAAAGAATAATTATTGAAGGTTGGATAAAGAGGTCCGCGATGGGCGAGTATGCGGGTGCCACTCGCTCCTCGCCTTCTGCTGCCTGCAACTGGTGGCAGCGCTGGAGCAGCAGATCTTTGACTTCCAGGGCCACCTACCAGTGAGCTCCCACCGTAGCCAATTTCCTGCGCCTCGTGGCGCTCACCCTGGGCATCTTGGGCACCGCAGTGTGGCTGACGCTCCGGGCTGGCCTGACTGCGTTTATCACCTGCTTCTACCCGAAGGCTGGACCCAATATCCCCAGACCGCGACTTCCCCACAGCGTCCAAATGCCCCTGTACCGATCCAGGGATGGAGAATCGCCGGGCGGCGGGCGACTCCAGTTCTGAACTTCCCCTGGCCATGGGGGGCTGCCGTGCAGTCTTGTCCCTGGCTGCCTGCTGCACTGTCCCTGCAAAGAAGCCCTCAGCAGCGCCCGCAGATCCTCCTGGCGCTGCTCCGCTTCCTGTTCGCCAGCTGTGGGAGCAAAGTCTTCCTGAAGGAGGAGGCAGCTTTGACTTCATCAGCGGCTTCCACTCCTAGGGATGCCAGGCGCCCCAGAAGACGTCACGTTGACACCAGCAGCCTCTATGCGCTTCGGGTAGCCCTGCCCTGCCTGCCCTGGCCCTGTGCCCTTGGCGCTGGACTGACCTCGGCAGCCGCGATCTTGGTCAGGACCAGTGGGCACAGCCCTGGGGGCTCGGGACCCACTGCAGCCTGTGAAGGCCCCATGGCTCTGCACACAGAGAGGCGGAGCAGCAGACTTTGGGACTTGGCCCTTCACAACCAGGACTTCAGAGAGGAATGGGGCGGGTAAGGGAGGGGCCACGGAGTCCGCATTTTTAAAAAGTTCAGACTTAGTGTGAGCTGGAACTTTTCTCCCTTCTCCAGCCTCTTCCTTTCATCCTTCACCCAGCATCCCGCCCCTGTCCAGAGAGAAACAGCAGGAGGGCTTGCCCTTTCTATTCACCGCACTCACTCCCCAGCCTGAGGAAAGCCGGGGGAACTAGGGGCAGGAGTTCTGGTTTCTCATCGCAGGTCCATCAGACTCTGGGTGACAGCTAGAAAAGCCCTAGCCCTCTCGGTGCCTCAGTTTCCCCACCTTGCCATTAAAAGAGTCCCTTGGTAGGTGAGCTCTTCTAGCCTTCTCATATAACTCTGAATTCTGTGGGCTGGGGTAGGATTATAAATCCCATTTTGCAGATGTAGAAACTGAGGCCAAGAGAAGTGAAATGGTTTGCTTGAGGCCACACTGCTAGATTTTGGTGGAAGCAGGCCTTGAACGCAGCGGACTTTCTGTAGTTTCAGCCTCTAAAACCCAGTGTCCTCTCTGAGTTCCGTTTTCAGGCCCCTCACTACATTCACACATCACCGCTTGCCAAGACCTCTCCTCAACAACCATCTTATCAAAGGTGACAAGAGTCACCTTTGCTCCAGTTCTCAGCAAGTTCCTCATCTCCATCAGAGACTGCCTCAGCATGGATTTCATTGTCCATATCATTATCAGCATTTTGGTCAAAGCCATTCAACAAGTCTCTTGGAATTTCAAACTTTCCCACATTTTCCTGTCTTCTGAGACCTGCAAATTGTTCAACCTCTGCCAGTTACCCAGCTCCAAAGTAGCTGGGATTACAGGCACACACCACCACACCCGGCTGATTTTTGTATTTTTAGTTTCATCATATTGGCCAGGCTGGTCTTGAACTCTCGACCTCAGGTGATCCTCCCCCCTTGGCCTCTCAAAGTGCTGGGATTACAGGTGTGAGCCACTGGGCCTGGCTGCTGCTCCTCTTTTTGTAATGGACCTGGGAGATCTTTAGGAATGAGGGAAATGATCATTTCTTTGAATAAGGCAGAATACTAAAGACTAGCCAGCCGTCAGGCTCATGGTGGTTGCTGCTATTCTGTTGAACGTGAACCATAACCTTCAGAAAGGAGCAAGTCTTTGTGGAATACACAGGATTTGAAGTGCAACAAAGGGGTGGAAACGCAGCTGACCATGATACCTTCAAGTGAGTTTTTCCACTGAATTTGATTATTTTCTCATTTGGCACTTCTTTCTGGGTTTTTTAAGCAGCCCAAAAACTCTAGGTGATTTTACTTTTGTAATTGTATTCTCTTGGGAATGCTCATTCCTGATTCCTCGTTTCACCAAATAGGTGTGTAACCTTCTTGTTTCTGCCTATAATAATTC
This sequence comes from Gorilla gorilla gorilla, assembly GCF_029281585.2. Taxonomy (NCBI): domain Eukaryota; kingdom Metazoa; phylum Chordata; class Mammalia; order Primates; family Hominidae; genus Gorilla; species Gorilla gorilla. The sequence goes on along the minus strand of NC_073241.2, from coordinate 31,027,729 downwards.
TGGAGTCTTTAAACAAAACGACTGTGACTTTTCATGATGAGTAGAAGATAGGTTTTACTCATGCTACAATCAATATTAATTCCTTGCAGTTCAAAAACACTGAGGCCCTGTCTAATAATATAGAAGTGGAACTTGGACTTGGGAGATGACTCCTGCCTGTCATCCTCTCTGTGGCTCTGCTTTCTATTATTTTACTCATAAGCTTGTTTTGTCTCCTTGCTGAGAATTGTCAAACATGAAATGTAACTTCAGGCTATAGTGAAGAAAGATGACGTAGGCAGAAGAAATTGGCAATCATTTGGCCTGTACATGTTGCTTTTTGTTTTTTTTCTGGACTTAGGATATAGACCACACCTTGACATTTCTGGCCTTTGAGTCTTTCACAACTGTGATTATAATACATTAGCTCTTCTAGAAGTTAGAAGTGACTTTGGATTAAGTCTTTCATAAGGTGGCTAAATGAATTTATATGGCTCATCACAATTCACTAGATTGGTTAAGCAGGAAGTTTACAGAGATTTTTTTCTTTGCTGTAAATGTTTTTCTAAATTGAAAAACTTCTATTACTGTCTTCTGGAGTACTAGAAATAAGTGCAAGTGATTGTTTTTGGCAGGAGGCCACATAAACATTTCTGCTTCTCTGTGCCTTATGGGTAGCATTGATATAAATTGTTAAAAATAAAGATTGTAGATAGATAATGTATCAGAGTTTGGGCTCAGCCGTGGTAGCTGCTGTTGACCCAGAGGGACCACTGGGATCCTCACATCTCAGGGCAGCACATCGTTTGCAGCAATGGTTGGTTCTACACAACCTTTTATGAAATTAGGTGAGGCCTTTGCTTAGAATTTTTTAAAAGCTTAATATGAGTTTATATCTCTTTAAATATCAGTTTCTAATATTTTTTTAAAGGCCTATGTTTACAACAAATTTGGGAGATACCTATATGCACTACTAACTAGTGTTCTTTTGTGGTGCTTTAGAAATTCTGGCTTACTTGTATTTTTGCTGGCCTTCTAATGATTTCACTCATCAATCAGAAGATATTTGTGTCCACCTCCCTGCTTCCTCTCCGGTGATCTTGTCTATTCTTGGCCGTTTTAGAGTTGACTTAGCAGCCTTCACAAAGCTGATTGGAATTTCCACTGGGATTAAATTGATAGGTCATTTTTGGGAGACCTTTGCAATACTGAACTTTCCAATCCATGAACTTTACTTATCTGCCCATTTATTATGTTTGTTTTTGGTAGATTACAAAATTATATGATCACTCCAAAAATTACCTTGCCTTTTATAGTAAAACCTTCCATTGTAAACTTCTGGCAATCACTGATCTGTGTTCCTCTAGCATTGCTTTTTTTTTCAGAATTTTATACAAATGGAATCGTTCAGGATGTAGCCTTTTGAGTCTGGCTACTTTCATGTACTGTATCAACAGTTATTCCTTTTTATTGCCAAATAATAATCCATTGTATAAATACTACATGGTTTGCTTATTGGTTTGTCATTGGAGGAATATGGACTATTTTCACTTTTTGGTAAATTATAAGTGGATTGGAATTCACAAAGTGCTTTTTTGTCTGAGCATAGGTTTTCATTTCACTTGTGCAAATGCCTAAGGGTAGGATTGCCGAGTCACATGGTCCATGTACGTTTGACTTTATCAGAACCTGCCAAATTGTCTTCCAAAGTGCTGTGCCACTTCTGTTTCTTTAATAAATACAGGGGTATTCAAGCTGTCTGTTTCTTCTTGAGTTATGGTAGTCTGTCTTTCAAGGAATTGATCTATTTCACCTAATTTGTAGAATTTAGAAGCATATAGTTGTTTGTTTTGTTTTTGTAGTATCCATTATAGCCTTCTAGTGTCTACAGGATTTGGAATAATATTCCTTTCATTTCTGGTATTGGCAATTTGTGTTTTCTCTTCTTCCTTTGTCAGTCTGCTAGAGGCTTCCTCATTTGATTGATTTCCACCTCCCACCACCCCTGCAAAGAACCAACTTTGGATTTCGTTGAATTTTTTTCCTTTACTGTCTTTGTTTAAATATTACCGATTTACTCTGTTTTTCTTATGCCTGATTTGAGTTTATTTGGTTCTTTTTTTACTTAAAGTAAATGCTTACATTATTGATTTGATGCTTCATTTCTCATAATTTAGTGCTATAAATTGCCCTGTAAGCACATATTTTGATAAGATGATGTCATATTTATTAAGTTCAAACTGTTTTCCAGTTTGTCTTAAGATATTCTCTTTGACCTATGGGCCATTTAGAAGTACGCCATTTAACTTCTCATATTTGGGGATGTTCTAGAAATGTTCTAGATTCCTAGTTTAATTCTGTCATCAGAGAAAATAATTCACTGAATTTTAATTGTTTAACTTTAGGGTTTGTTTTATGACCCAGAATATGATCTCTCACCACCGCCATCCAGATAATTCTTCAGGTTTTGACGTTTCCCAACCTGTCTGCTGGTTACTTTTCAGAGTACTTGGGTCATTGCTATTTATATTTTGTCCAGAGTTTCAAATTGTGATCAGTGGAAATGACAGGCCGTAGCATGCATACGCCATCCTGGCCAGCATCACAGGCGGTCAGCATATCTTTCTGTTGTTGTTTTGAGACAGGGTCTCACTCTGTTGCCCAGGCTGGAGCACAGTGGCATGATCAGGGATCACTGCATTCTCAACCTGCTAGGCTCAAGTGATCCTCCCACCTCAGCCTCCCAAACAGATGGGTCTGTAGGTGTGCTGCCATGCCCAGCTAATTTTTGTATTTTTTATAAAGACGGGATTTTGCCTTGTTGCCCAGGCTGGTCTCAAACTCCTGAGCTCCGGCCATCCTCTCACTCGGGCCTCCCAAAATACTAGGATTATAGGCATGACCACCACACCTGGCCAGTACATCTTAAAAATAATTGCTGATCCATGTTGAATAATGATGGCCTGTAAATATTTTTTCTTGCACTTGCCTTGTTGGGTTTTGATATCAAGGTTATTTTTATTTTAACCTTGTAAAATGAACTGGGGAGTCTTCTTTTTTTATTCTCTGTTTGTGTTGGTGGCAGAGTTTTTTTTTTGTTTGGTTGGTTGGTTTGTTTCTTTTGTATGTTTCATGGAACTTTTTAGTGAAGGCACTTGGGCCTGGAAATTTCTTTATGGGAAGTTTTTTCATTACTGATTCAATATAGTTAATCTATGTAAGTTTTTTTCTACTTTTTGAGTCAATTTTGATTTTTTTCCCTAGAAATTCATATCTCACCAAGTATGGTGGATTATGCTTGTAATCCCAGCACTTTGGGAGGCTCAGGTGGGAGGACCACTTGACTACAGTAGTTCAAGACCAGCCTGGGCAATATAGTGAGACTCCATCTCTACAAAAAAAATAAAAATTAGCTTGGTGTTGTGGTGGGTGCCTGTAGTGTGAGCTATTTGGAATGCTGAGGTGGGAGGATCATTTGAGCCTGGAAGGTCGAGACTGCAGTGAGCTGTGATTGTGCCACTGCACTCCAGCCTGAGCGACAGAATGAGACCTTGTCTCAAAAAAAAAAAAAAAAGATTTTTCATCTATGCTTTAAAGTCTGTTGGCATAAAGGTATTCATAATTTTACATTATGAATTTGTTTATTTGAGACAGGTTCTCACTCTGTTGCCCAGGCTGGAGTACAGTGGTGCAATCATGGCTCACTGCAGCCTCCACCTCCCAGGTTCAAGCCACCATCTTGATTCAGCCTCCCAAGTAGCTGGGATCACAGGCACGTGCCACCATGCCCAGCTAATTTTTGTATTTTTGGTAGAGACGGGGTTTTGCCATATTGCCCAGGCTGGTCTCAAACTCCTGAATTTGAGCATTCCTTCCACTTCGGTCTCCCAAAGTGCTGGGATTACAGGTGCGAGCCATCGTTCTTGGCCTGCAAGTTATGACTTCCTTTCAGAGTCTTTCTATCTGTAGTACAGTCCTCCTGTGCAAGATTGTTTTTTGAATGTTTTTTCTTGACAAATCTTGCTAAAGGTCTGTGAATTTTATAATGTATTTTTAAAGAACCAGGTTTTAGTAGGGCATGGTGGCTCATACCTGTAATCCCAGCACTTTGAGAGGCACAGGTGGGAGGATCGCTTGAGCCTGTAAGGGGGAGGCTGTACTAAGCTGTGATTGAGCCACTGCACTCCAGCCTGGGCAACAGAATGAGACCCTATCTGAAAACCAAAAAAACCACAAGTTTTAGCTTGGCTGATTCTATTGTGTGTTTCTTTTGTATTTCATTTGTTTGTTATGTTTTTCCTTTTTCTTTCTTTGAATTTAACTTGTTCTTTGTCTGATTTATTGACTGATGCTTAGTTTTTTTTTGTTTTTGTTTTTGTTTTTGTTTTTTTTTGAGACGTAGTCTCACTCTTTCACCAGGCTGGAGTGCAGTGGCACAATCTCGGCTCACTGCAACCTCCAGCTCCCGGGTTCAAGGGATTCTCCTGCCTCAGCCTCCCGAGTAGCTGGGGCTACAGGTATGTGCCACCACACCCAGCTAATTTTTGTATTTTTAGTAGAGCTGGGGATTCATCATGTTGGCCAGCACAAAGTGCTGGGATTACGGGCATGAGCCACTGTGCCTGGCCAGTGCAAGTGTCTTTAGCCAGCTTCACTTACTCCCTAACTCCTTGCCTCAGGTTCTGCATCCATAAAGTGAGGTCACTAGGAGTATTTACCTCAGAGGGCTGTTGCCACGGAATAAGAAAACTCTTAGTCACATTCTGTGTCATGAGAATGTTACTTAACCTTGAAAACCATTTCCTTGTCTGGTAAATGCGGCTGTAATGAAATCGACCCCATTCACTGTTGTGAGGATTAAATGAGATGATGTATGCAGAGCAACTAGGACAGTGTCTGGGAAAGTGCTACTCATGATCATTTATCTTCAGTTTAGAACAATATATACTTGCTTATTTAAAAAAGGAGGCAATAGAGAAAAGGTATTGAGAAAAATAGGAGAGGAGAAAATCACTCACATTTTCACCATTCAGTGATTCAGCCCAGTATCATCAATGTTTTGTTTGGTTGTTTTTGTAGGTGTAGGATTTTTTTTTTTTTAAACGTAATTTTCCTGCATATGCAGTTTTGCATTTTTAACCCAAACTTAATGTTCTTTTTAATGTTCTTGTACTTACAAAGATTTATCCTGTTTTTAGATTGATATCTCACCTTGACAGAAATGAGATAAAATTTTAAAATATTCATTTGGTGGCTTTCACAGTATTATTTGATCTCTAGGGTCTCCTGTGAGTTTGCTACATGGTGCATTGTATTACTTTCATCTTATAGATGAAGAAAGATACTAGTGTGGCTGAGTCGCATGCAGAATTTGGAGGAGCATGGTGCTGAATGGGCTTTGATGATTGTAGGGGCCACAACTGGAAAAGTAGATGTAAAATGGTGAGGTTGATCCCTCTGACACTTTCACATGCTCAGTCACGCATCTTGAACATGTAAGTTGGATCCTGTGCCTAGAGAGGTAGGTTTCTGAGCCAAGGCATATTCCAAAAATTGCATGAGAAGCTGGCTTTCCCAGGCAGAGTGAGCCCTCCCAGCTCACTAACTCCCGAATCATACCTCCTGCCCCTAGCCAGGTTTATCTAGGACTTGAGCACAAAGAAAAAGTGGGAGCATCTTTGAACAAGAAATATCTTGAAAAACTAGTTAAGTGGTATCATATATTTGTGGGATGGGTGATTTCAAAACCCAGTCTAAAAGGACAGGACCTTGCTCAATGACAATTTATTATCTGATGCAATGTTTCTTAATCTTTTTGGGTCTTGGCCTTTGAGAATCTTTTGAAGTTTATGGACTCTTTTCCCAGAAGAACACTCTCATGTGTATGTAACACAATTTTGCATCCAATCTTAGGGATATTAGTTATATATTGGTGTAAAAAAAAAAGCCCCAAACTTAAGGCTTAAAGGAAAAATAGATGTTTATTATCTCACAGTTTCTGTGGTTCAGAAAGTCAGTAACATCTTAACTGGATACTTCTGACTCAGAGTCTCCCAGGAGGTTGCAATCAAGATGTTGTTGGGGGGAAAGGGGCAGGTTCAGTGGCTCATGCCTGTAATCTCTACACTCTGGGAAGCAAAGCCAGGAGGATTACTTGAGCCCAGGAGTTTGAGACCAGCCTGGGCAACACAGTGAGACCCTATGTATTAGTCAGTTCTCACATTGCTATAAATACATGAGACTGGAGAATTTATAAAGAAAAGTGGTTCAATTGTCTCACAGTTCCACAGGCTGTTCAGGGAGCATAATGCTGGCATCTGCTCGGCTTCTGGGGCAACCACAGGAAACTTTCAATCATGGTGGAAGGTGAAGGGGAAGCAGGCACGCCTTACATGGCCAAAGCAGGAGCAAGAGAGAGAGGGGGGAGGTGCCACACACTTCAATTAGATACTGTGAGAACTCTAATGAGCACAGCACCAAAAGGGTGATGCTAAATCTTTCATGAAAGATCCATTCCTGTGATCCAGTCACCTCCCACCAGGCCCCACCTCTAACATTGGGGATTATAATTGAACCTGAGATTTAGGTGGGTACACAGACCCCAACCATATCATCCCGTCTCTATAAGAAATAAAAAAGTTAGCCAGGCATGGTGGTGTGTGCTGGTGGTCCCAGATACTCAGGAGGCTGATGAGGGAGGATCACTTGAGCCTCGGAGGTCAAGGCTGCAGTGAGCTATGATTGCACCACTGCACTCCAGCCTGGGTGACATAGTGAGACCCTGTCTCAACAACAACAAAAAGATGCCTGGGGTTGACATTATCTGAAGGCTCAACTGAGTTGACTGAGGCTGGAGAATCTACTTCCAGTCACATGCTAGCAAGTTAGTGCTAGCTGTTGGCAGGAGGCCTCATGCGGTCCTCCCCATATGGCTGCTTTGATGTCCTCATAACATCGTGCTTGTCTTTTTATGACCTAGCCCTGGAAGTCACATTCCACCATTTGTGCATTTCCTATTGGTCACATAGGTCAGTCCTATTTAGTGCATAGGGCAAGGTCTGAGAGGGGAGTAGTGCTGACTGCCCATGCCCTCTCCTGGTGCACGCCGCTTCCAGCACCCAGAAGCTCTCCTAACTCCGTTATTTAGGGTTTTCATATGGGATTTCATTACATGGGTATGACTGATCAAATCACTGACCAATGCTGATTGGATCAATCTGCGGTCCCCCTCTTGTCCTTGGAGGTCTAAGGGTGGGGCTGAAAACTCCACAACTCTAAGCGTGGCCAGCTCCTTCCTTGAAACTGCCTCCGTGCTCACCTTCAGTCACCTCATTAGCATAAACTCTGGGATGGCCAAAAGGGGTTTCTTATAAATAACAAAAGGTATTCCCATTGCTTAGGAAGTTCCAAGGGGTTTAGGAGCTCAGTGCCAGGAACTGGGGACAAAGACCAAATATGTATATATATATATAAATACTACAGTAGTGAATTTTATATAGCAAACATGCATTATTTTTCTTTTCGGCTAAAATTTTTTTCTAGTTATAAAACTGGTACACACTCATTGCAGAGGACTAGGGGAAGGAGTAAAATATTAAGAAAAAAATAAAAATCACTTGCCATCCTGTCACCTAGTATTTTCTTTCTAGTTCTTTTCATGCAGTTATATATAACATTTTGATCTTTCTTTTTATGTTACAGAAGTCATATTTGCTTATTGCAGAGTAATCCAAAGAGTACAGAATGTCTAAAGTTAAAAAAGTTATTTAAAAAAAATGATCCTTGCCTGGGAGGAACTTTCTATTGTAGGTTGAGAGGGGAGATAGAGGGGCTGTGGGTCAGAGGATGCCCTGGTCAGGGTTGGGTGCCTGTGTCTCTTTGGAGACAGCAGAGGTCTGCACAGCAGTGTATTACCATTATAGGGAAATGGGGGGGGGGGTGGGATGTGTGGAAGGGGAATTAAACTGCCAAGAAGAAAACAATTATTTTTATGTTGAGAAGCATTATTTTCAGGGGTCAGAAGCCCTTTGTGGGGCAGAGGAAAATTAAGGAGGTATTTAATAAACAGGTGCAGCTGAATGTGTGTGGTTGAAGTGCAATCCAGTAGTTATTTATTTGTCCGGATTGTTTATAACCTGCTTCCAGCCTAGACAAGTAGATTTGACCCTGCTGTCCTGGCTCATTCAGGCCACTTAACACTGTTTACCTTTGGGTGGGGAGGACATGCATGATCCGCTGGCCGAGTGCCTTTGTAAGGTCTGTAAATAGGATGCATTCTGGTTAAACTCATTATTGCATCACAAAAGCCAGTATCTGATGGGTCTCAGCTCTTTTCTTTTGCACTGGGGAAGACTGGAGGAGAATGAAACTTCCTTGAACCAGTGATTGGGTCTCTACCAAAGAGAGAAACTTAAAGCTAGTGAGAGCCTTAAGATATTTCATTTGAGCACTTGGCCGGCACCATGTAGGTAGAGACACTTTAAAGTAACAGTGCTTTGCTACACCTGATTTGAATCATCTGTGGAGCTTCAAAAAAAATCCTAATTAATCCTAAGACCAGTTATGTCAGGTGGGGTCCAGGCACTGTTATTTTTTTAAAGCTCCCCAGGTGATTCCAGTGTAGGTCCAGGACTGAGAAGCAGTCCTTGAAGATGCTGGTGTACCCTGACCTGCCTCCAGCCTTCTTTGCAGGAGATGGATGGGGGTTGGTTGTAGTTGCTCTGTCATACAACACTGCAATTCAAAGGATACCTAATGTTATGAATGTAGGTAAAAGGTTTGCAAAATGTTCTGTGTTTCAGGAATACTGCAATCATTTGATTCAAATGTCACCATATGTGTGTGTGTATACAGTCATGGGTCACTTAATGATGGGGACATGTTTTAAAAAATGTGTCGTTAGGCAATTTCATTCTTGTGTGAACATCATAGGGTGTATTTCAACAAACCTAGATGGGATATATATTTTCATTTATATATTTTATTATGGAAAATCAAATGTCCCAGCACTGTTGCTAAATAGCAGTCATTTCCCCTACTTGATCTGCCACGCCAACATTAAGTGCCATATATTAGATCTCTATATATGCTCCATTATAATCTTACAGGATCACTGTTGCACATGTGCTTCCTCATTGACTGAAATGTTATTCAGTGCATGACTGTACATATAGTAAAAATGTTATGCAGCATATTTTAACATACTGATATTACTAATGAGTTGTCCTCATGGTGACTTTAAGTATCATAATTAATGCCATCAACCAAAATATATCAAATAAATTCAGATACCACTTGTTCTGTTTATTTCCTTCCCCTGCCAATTTTTTATTTTTCCTGATTCTGCTGAAGCCAAGATGGGGTTCTGTGTAAGATTTTGTTTGTGAGGAAAGGTTCTGCATGAATTAAAGTTTTGCAAGCCATGGGCATTTTATTGTATGGGCCGTTTTGAGGTCTGTCATCTTGCAGATTAGATTAGCTTACACTGAGGCACAGTCACCTGCTGGGCTGGGCAGAGAGCTGCACTCCACTAGTATTTGAGCTGTCCCAGCTGTTCACCAGCTGGATCCACTTCAGATAGGCATAGCCAGGGCAGCCGCCATTCCCATTTGTGGGGGAAAAGGGAAGCTATCACAAGAATGGGCTGCAGCTGTGGGATGAGGTGGGCAGCCCAGCGATGGTGTCATTGTCAAGGGGCCATTGAAATGTCCTTAAGCAGTCATTGGCCAAATCCTGTCCTCTATGGATCCAGAGCCACAGAATGTTCCAGCAGAAATATGTCTTAGCCAGCAGCTCTTTATTGAGGACTGATTGTGGGCTAGGCTCTGTGCTACGGTCTTTACAGATGTTACTAAATCTTCTCAATAACCCTATGAGACAGGCATTATTATCCCAATCTTACTGATGAGAAAACTGAGGCTTAGAGAGGTTAAGCAGCTTATACAAGACCACAGTTAATAAGTGACAAAGCCAGCATCGGAACCCATGCTAGTCCTCTCTAAAGCCTTCTTAGAAATCATGTGATAGATGAGAAGATCAAGGTCTGGAGAAGAAAAGCAAGTTGTCTGAGATGACACAACCAGCTCTAATTGGTGGCAAAGCTGCGCCTATAACTCACCTGCGCTTTTCACAACCTGCAGTACGTGAGCACTGCCGAAATGAAGAGGCAGCGGTGTGCCCCTCCCACCTTCTGAGTGGCTCAGGCACAATCAGTGTTGAGTTGGCATGAAATGAGAACTTAAACTCACCATGCCACTTTAAGAAGAACATGGAGAAGGCAGGCAGAAGTGACCTTGGAGAACAGTATCTGAGCCAGAAGGCAGGAGGTCAGCGGGGGAGTCTTGAGTGGGAAACTCAAGGGTAGCCTGACTGTCCTTGTCACAGGTTTAGCTGGGCACTGTTAGTTCCCCCCTTTGTCAGTTTGTGGGAATCTGGGCATCAGGGATCTGTTTCAGCCCTTCACATTTGTATTTGGGTGTGCTCAGCTTAAAACGATAGCAGCCTGCAGGAGCTCAGCTCTGCCTCCATTTATGGAGGGAAGAGAAACTAAGGAATGCTCCTTGGGGTGGTGTTGGGGAGCAGCTACATGGGAAAATGAAGGGTGCAGCACCAGTAAAAAGGTGCTCCCAGGACTCCCTCCCAACAGCACTCGGACCAAGGAAGAAGCATTTAATTTCAGCCAGATTTCTAGATGGTTGCTTTTATTTGTTTTCATCTGAATTTGTGCCAAGGATTCAACTTTTCCTGCTTATTTTATTAAAAACTTTATACACAGCATTAATAAATAGATATAAACTGCCATATACATGACAAACAGAGGGGCTAAATGAAATTCCCAAGGGTCAGCTGTTGAGTAAGTAACAAAAGCACATCTTGGCATGATCAAATTCCCATATATGCAAATTAGGGACAGTGCTTTACCACAGAGTGTTTTAATTAATATTTATAAGTCACAGAGTGCCTTTGAAAGGGCCAGTAAGCTGTTTATATTATTATCATGTCACACAAATAACAAACCCTTTGGAGATTGCTGTCTACTTTGCATTTTGGTCTGAGAAGTAAGTCAGCATGTTGCGTGTGTTTCTCTCCCTTGTAGGTGTGGTGTCAGCACAGCGGCAGGTCACCGTTCAGGAAGGACCCTTGTACCGCACGGAGGGCTCCCACATCACTATCTGGTGCAATGTGAGTGGCTACCAGGGACCTTCTGAGCAGAATTTCCAGTGGTCCATTTACCTGCCTTCGTCGCCAGAGCGAGAGGTGCAGATCGTCAGCACCATGGACTCTTCCTTCCCCTATGCCATCTACACCCAGCGCATCTGCGAAGGGAAGATCTTCATAGAAAGAGTCCAGGGGAACCCAACCCTATTGCACATCACAGATCTTCAGGCCCGGGATGCCGGAGAATATGAATGCCACACACCCAGCACCGATAAGCAATACTTTGGGATTTACAGTGCAAAGATGAACCTAGTGGGTAAGGAGAAGCTGTCTTCACGTTGCCAGCGTCTGGCCTGACTCAGTTCTTTAGTAGTGTAATTTTGCTTTATGCCATGCATTTGACTTTAAAAAAAATCCCAAAACTCCCAACATATTTTAGGGGTCAACAGATAGCACAAGGAAACTAAATTTCTGTGTTCACTTCTAAATAATAGGTGGTTGAGGGTGAAACTTTAAAAAGATCTAATACAGATGTTAAGAATTTCATAAGTTAACTAACTCTGTAACTGGTGAAAAGGGATATGAAAATATAAGGCAAGGACGTTTGTGGTTGATGATCTGAATGACAAGGAAGGTGAGACTTATGACATCAGTTGGAAGAGAGGAGAAACCTCTCGGAAGGATAGGCCTTTGGGTAGCTCTGAGACCCACGGGGCACTGCTGAAGCAGGAAGCACATGTGGCTGCGGGTCCTTGCTCAGACCTTGTACATTGAAGGTCCTTTGGCTCCATGCGTAAGGAACTATGAACTGGCTGTCTCCCTTGTTGCTCCTTAATGCTGAAGGAAACATGAGGAAGAGGGATGCAGGAGCTTCCAGTGTGGGCAGCACTGGTCACAGTGTTTGCCAGTGTCAAAGGGTTAACCATATCAAGGCTGTTCTGTTTTTCTGCCTATCTTAATGTCCAGTTTTTATTATCACAACTAAGCAGTGGGTGTTGCTAGTTCTTTTATTAATACACATACTATCATTTGTTTATTTTTCCTTTCTCTAACTAGTCTGTGTCCCAGCAGGAGACCTTTTATTTTTCATGTGTGTGTGTGTGTGTGACAGAGTTTCACTCTTGTTGCCCAGGCTGGAGTGCAATGGGGCTCACTGCAACCTCCACCTCCCTGGTTCAAGCAGTTCTCCTGCCTCAGCTTCCTGAGTAGCTGGGATTAGAGGCATGCACTACCATGTCCGGCTAATTTTGTATTTTTAGTAGAGACGGGGTTTCTCCATGTTGGTCAGGCTGGTCTCGAACTCCCGACCTCAGGTGATCCGCCTCCCTCAGCCTCCCAAAGTATTAGGATTATAGGTGTGAGCCACTGCACTTGGCCGTTCCCAGCAGGAGACCTGTAAGACCCAATCCTTGGGTGAGAACAGGGAGAAAACACATACTAGTTGTGACTAGGGTACTCTCATCATACAGAGAGGTGGTGCTATTTAATCTCCAGAAAGGTGCAAGCAAGGATCAGGGTATGATTCTGACCAAGGGATCACGGAGAAAATCTATTCTCTTGCCTGAATCTCTCCAGACTGTGGCTTCCTTCCAGTGAGGACCCCTTTGATCGATGAATTACGTGAAAATTAAACCCACTAAAAATAGGGTATGATGATTATTGTTTCTACCAAAAATGGTTTTTTAAAAAAATCATCTTCCTAGGGCTGCATTGCTGAAGTAAGTTACAGGATGGGGATGTGGGAAGGAAAGAAAGGATGTTGTATAGAAATGTAAAACTAAAAGTTCCAGGAGGTATTTCCATTACAGGATCAGTCAGAAGTGAAGTTAAAGTATCTCAAAGCAGTGCCAGAATCAACAACAAATGTTATTTGACCTATAAGACAATTGTTTAAAGACAGTATTTTCAGGGAGTTCATTTATTATGTAATATGAAATACACCCCATGTTTTATCCAAGTGTTATTAAAATTCGAGACAGGTAAGTGTAAGCACCAAATAATGCATTTCCAAATCTGAACAGAAAACTTTCTGTTTATGTGCATTTGGGGCTGTCTGTGGCCTTGAATCGATGGTTCAAGGATGACTGTTAGGGACTCAGTGCAGTGACACCTGCGTGGAATGGGAGCTTAGCCCCGGGAGTCTCAGATTCTGTGGCTTTGTGACTGCAGTCTCAGGACATTTCTGTGTTGCAGTGATCCCAGACTCCCTGCAGACCACTGCCATGCCCCAGACTCTGCACAGAGTGGAGCAGGACCCACTGGAGCTCACTTGTGAGGTGGCCTCGGAGACCGTTCAGCACAGCCACCTGTCTGTGGCCTGGCTCTGGCAGAAAGTTGGCGAGAAGCCCGTGGAGGTCATCTCCCTGAGCCGAGATTTCATGCTTCACTCCGGCAGCGAATATGCCCAGAGGCAGAGCCTGGGGGAGGTGCTGCTGGACAAGCTGGGGAGGACCACCTTCCGCCTCACCATCTTCCACCTGCAGCCTTCTGACCAGGGCGAGTTCTACTGCGAGGCCGCCGAGTGGATCCAGGATCCGGATGGGTCATGGTATGCTATGACCCGAAAGCGTTCCGAGGGAGCCGTGGTCAACGTCCAGCCAACTGGTCAGTCCCTCTGAGCCTCTTGTCCTGTCCTTTACTTGGTGGTGAAAGCTGTCAGATACTGGGAGAATGTGGAGACTCCTTCTTTGGGCACCTCTACCAGGACGGCAGGTTTTCATGTGAAGTTAAAGCAGGTCTTGTGTGCGGCCGGAGGGAGCTGAGGGATGTGCGGGACATAGGTATCCTAAGACCTGAGTCACAGGCAGGTGCCACACAGACTGAATCCTGCTTAGAGACATGCTTTCTTCCACCTATGTGGTGTTTACACTTTTTTGAATTAGAAACTCATTTTAAAAATTGGGAGATTTCTGAGAAACCATTTGTATCTTAAAACTCTGGGCTTTCATTCCCATTAGCCACAGTTGCTGCCCCGTTTAATGATGTTGCCTTCCTTGGGTACCCATCTGGTTTCATTTGCAGAAGCCATTTGAGATAATGAGACTTCCATCCAAGGTCTAACATTATGAACTAGAGAAATTTTGGCTTAAATTATTATTTTTTATCTAATAATAGTCTTTGGTGATATTTTGTAATTTCCAAAATGCTTTATCACGTATTACTTCACCATCCCCCAGACGTTCTGTGAGGTGAGTAGGTGGTAGTACTCCTATTTTGCAGGTGAGGATGCTGAATGCAGATTACTTTATGTTGGGGCTCAAGAGGAGTCATAGGGCATGTTGATGAGGCCAGTCTGAGAGTACCAAGTTCCACTGTAGATGTTTTCTTAAGTGAAGGCCTGGAAGCGGTCCTTAAGAGGTTCCATGATGTCTTTAGACACCATCATTTGTCTTGAGGCAAAATGATGGTGGCACAGCCAGCTGAAACCCTCCCTGACTTCTCTTGGTATCTCCTGTGGCCCCAGACTCTACTCCCCAGTCTCATGAGCCCACCAGGCTCCAGGCCAGAGCTGACAGCTGTTGCTGGCTGCCTCTGCTGGGCTGAGGGCAGGTTCTCACATGGGCCTTCAGTTCCCCCAGCTTTGATGGGAGCGTGGTTGTTGTGCCATCACTAAGTTGGTGATGAGTGGCCTGAAAGCCTTTCCTTGTGCGGATGCTCACTTCCAGTGAGGACTGTGGTGGTTCTGGTGAGTGAGTGTGGCTTTGTGGGAAATGAGCTGGTGAGTTGCAGTACAGGTGGGGTCCTTCTTCAGGACCTGTCTCTTGGGCTCCCTGTCCCATTTGCTGCAGTTAGTTGTCTGGGTCTTTGCATACTTTCTCTGCCATTCTAGAGTAATGCCTCAGACTCAGCTAACAGTACACATTTTGGGGCTTCTTCCCAGAAGTCTTCAATTGGAGGCTCCTGGGATGGGACCTGGGAAGCTGGATTTCTGGCATGCTTCCCAGGTGATTCTTCTGCTATCTACATTTTTTTCAAGCAAAGCTTCTAGGGCAGAAGCAATTCTCTGGACATCACTTTAATAAGTCATCTAATGGATGTGAAATCTTTTACCATAGGGGTTGGTAGGGATAGGGAGCACTTTATCTGCTCTGTAGGACATTTAGCTGCTTCTGGATTTTTCAGTATTAAAAAATCTATCCATGGGGCTTTATTTTATATTTATCCTTTCCCTTCCTGGATAGTTTTAAGATCAACTTCAAAAATTTGGGCCAAATTTTGAGTCTTAATGCTTTTAAATTAGGTTGCATCAGTTAATCTTCTTTATTTTAATCTTACCAATTTGGAATTAGAACTTTTTGAATTTACCCTGAAAATGTATCTAGACTAAGCCATCAAAAGGAAAACTAAGTGAAAAAAATTTGATGACTTCACTCTGCATTCCTGTGCTGTTTAGGTTCAGCAGTTGCATCTCCAACTCTACCCTTCTCAGTTTATTTCAGTAAACATGTAGCCAGTCTCCACAGCATTGAAGGTGTGATGGTGATAGGCATTAAGGGCTTCAAAGATGACTAGCACTGGTCCCTGCACTTAGGCAGACCTGAGAACCAATGGACAAGTAAAATGTGCTAAGTGCATTGATAGCATTTGTTTAGAGTGCTCTGGGAATACCGGAAATAGGAAGTGTTCTTGCCACCATAGTTTTCTCTGAATGGGATGGTTGATAAGACAAATCCAGGAACACCAATAAGTTTCTTGACTTGAACTGAGTCTGGAAGCTTGAGGAGTCAGCAGTAGAAGAAGCATAAAAGTGCAAAAGTGTTTGATATGTTTGGCAAGCAGAAAGGAGTCAAGTATGACTAGTTCCAGATGTTGAGTTCCAGATGTGTGTGATGAGAGGAAAGGGAGCCCAAAGCCCCAAATGCAGTGATATAGAGCCGGGGCTTGACTCTGTGGGCCAAGAGTTTTCAAGCTGTTCTTGGAACCCTGGAAGCCCCTCAAAGGTGCCTAGGAGGTTAGACATGGGTGTGTGTTGGTCTTCATGTGCATGTGTGCATACCCAGGAGTGCAGGGAGAAGGCATGCGAGGGCCTGGGTGGTCCCCCCTTGCTTCAACTATGTTTGGCAGCAGAAGATTTTATATGAATAAAAAGTCCCCTTCCTTTGTCCTCTTCTTCATGAAGTTTGAAGACCTCTGCTGCAGACAGCTGGAGAGGAGGTAGAGATTTTTAAGCAGGGAGTAAGACAATCAGATCAGGGTTTCAGAAAGAAAAACCTATGGAGGCCACCTGGAGGTTGATTAAATCCGTTGCATCTGAAGCCAAGAGACCAGGTAGAAAAGAGCTAATAAGAGCCAAGGCTAGGTCAGTGGGTGCCAGAGGTGAAAGAATAAAGAGCACAATGGAAGGAGGGGTCCAACTGTCTAGAAGCCCAGGGGCTGGGGCTGTGGCTCTGGGGGTTCCTTGAACTGTGGGAGGGAAGGAACAATAATGAGGACATGCGGGACCTTTGCATTTGTGGCAGCATTGGCTGCCTTTTCTTTTTGTAAATTCTAATGAAAGAGCCCATCCATCAGATAGACTCTGATAGAGATGCTCAGTATGCGAAACACCCAGTGGGTCCTCAGACATAGGGGTCTGGGGCTCAGAGACCGAGCCTGAGAGTGATCAGGGCCCTGGAAGAGCCCATGGGGTTAAAATGGGAAAGGGCCTGGGAGAACAGCAGCAGTAAGAGGTGACCAGAGAAACAGGTGAGAGAGTGGAACAGAATGGGCAGGCCAGCAAGAAGAAGAGCAGGAGAGAAGGGATCACAGAGCAGGCTCAGAGGCCTCAACCTGCTTAAGGAAAGCCTTTGGTTAGGATGGGGGTAGGGGTAGGGGTAGGGTGGATCATTCGTGACATTTGCTAAGTCAGTGAAGCCTAATTTCAGTGAGATGAAGTGGAAGGGGTATTGGAAAAAGCACAGGTCAGTTTCTAGAGATGTAATTGACTGGGCATAACCAAGGGCAGAAACGGGGGTGATGCGGGTAAATCTTGTGTCTTCAACCTGGGAACATGAAGGTGTCACCAAGGCATGGGGGGATTCCCCTGAGATAAGCAGAGTCTTTGGCCGCTGAAAGAAGAAAGCCAGAGTTACAGCCAGGCTAACCTGGAGCAATGGAAAGGTCTGAGGTCTAGGGTACCCCTTGCACAGCTCCAGTGGTGTTTATGTGGAAGGAGTGCTTTTCTGCCATTGATGTCGGGTTATAAATGACTAATTGGGTTGACGTGAGAGATAATATCCAGCAGATAACACGGGGACTGTCCCATATGGGTGTGTTCATCCAGGCAGATGGTGGCAGAGTGAAATGTGCTTCCTTCAATCCATGCCTCTTAAGACTGGTCTCTTGGGAGCTGGAAGCTGTGACGGCAGCTACTTCATTGGAGGGGAGGCCCTGGAGTTGATGACGTGGTTTTCCCTGTCAGGAAGTTTGGCTGCTAGAGGAAGTAGTTAGGTCACTGGAAAGAAGGGGTGTTTGCAGCAGGACACTGGCCTATATCGGGGGGAGGGGCTGGAGAGCCTGAGGAGTGGGAGGGGTAAAGCTGAGCTGGGGCTGGAAAAGAGGAATGTGGATGCTGCTCATTCGTGACTCTTATGTTTTCTCGGGGAAACAGAAACCTCGTCCGCTTGAAGAGTGCCTAGGACGGGATGAATGGGCAAGATCTTGAAGATAGTGGGAAAGACTAGACATGCCAGTCTAGGGAAGGCAGACAAGGTCAGAGCTAATGAATCTACATGGAATTCAAACATCTCTGCCATGAGATTTTTTCCACCTCAGTGTTCTTTTTAGAGGAACAGAGCTAGAACTGGGCAGTGGTCACAGCTCCAGTCCCTAACCCTTAACTCCGTTTTCTTCCCCCTGACTTCTGCCCTGGGTGCCTATGAGATACGATAGCTATCTAATGGGATTAATAGCCACTGTACACTGGTACACCGGTTGTGGTGATGCTGTTAGTGGTGATGAGCCCCTCTTTGGTCACCCCCTCACGCCTGGTTAAACACCCAACTCAACAAAAATTAGCCAGATATGGTGGCTACTCCGGAGGCTGAGGTGGGAGGATGGCTGGAGCCTGGGAAGTCGAGGCTGCAGTGAGCCATGATCATGCCACTACACTCCAGCCTGGGCAACAGAGCGAGACCCTGTCACAATAAATAAGTAAATAAATAAAAATTTAAAAAACACCTAGCTCTTTGGAGGCTGCTTGGGTTTAGTAATAATTTCAGAGGCTGTCTGGCTTTCAGCAGAAGTAGGTACTTTCCTACTAAAGTACCTACTAAGTACTTCCTAAGTGGGAAAGTACCTACTAAGGTTTAACCAGGCGTGAGTACTTTGTAGGTACTTTCCCACTAAAGTAGGTACTTTCCTACTAACGTAAGTACTTAGTAGGTACTTCAGTGGGAAAGTACCTACTTCCATTGAAATCTGCCTAAAGATTTGATCTGACAGGTGGTAAACTAGTGAACAGACATTAGTTTTTATTTTTTCTATGTAATTCTGTTAGGGTTTTGTCATAGCTACATCTTATTTCTAGTATTCACATGGCGGGGGGTAGAGAGGGAATTTTAATCTTTGAGCATTTGTTAGGATTGGGCCAGCACCTAGGCCACTCTGTAATTTTTTCCCACAGACCTCAGTGGGGTAAGTCTTACAATATCTGCTGAAAATGTTTATAATGCTGTTGCTTAAATAGAGTTCTGGGTGCATATATCAAGGCTAGATATTTGTAATCCACCATTTGAGTGATATTAGTAGCTTCTCACTGAACTGGGGGTCTCATGCAAGACATCTAAAGCTTCAGACTGAGCCCCATTGGTTTAACTGGGGTAACAGTTTGCTTAGACCGTCTGGGCTGAAGTAGTTTTGAATTCTGTCTGTGATATTCAGGCGTTTCTCTGGACCTCAGATAACCTGGGTCTGAGTTGGATTTTACTCTCAAGCCAAGTGCTGTGGTCCTCCCCGCAATTAGTATTGTAAAGAAGAGGAAGGATAGTGGGAATGTGCTAATGTGGTTTAGTTGGCTGGGGCCCTCATTCACCCAGAATGTGTCTCTTTTCTTAATTATTCTCTCAGACAAAGAATTCACTGTTCGGCTGGAAACAGAGAAGCGGCTGCACACGGTGGGCGAGCCGGTGGAGTTCAGATGCATCCTGGAGGCTCGGAATGTTCCCGACCGTTACTTTGCTGTCCCCTGAGCCTTCAACAGCTCGCTCATCGCCACCATAGGCCCTAACGCTGTGCCTGTCCTCAACAGCGAATTTGCTCACCGGGAAGCCAGGGGACAGCTTAACGTGGCCAAAGAGAGCGACAGTGTCTTTGTGCTGAAGATCTACCACCTCCGCCAGGAAGATAGAGGGAAATACAACTGCCGGGTGACTGAGCGAGAGAAAACCGTGACGGGGGAATTCATTGATAAGGAGAGCAAGCGTCCCAAGAACATCCCCATCATAGTCCTCCCCCTCGGTAAGTAGAGAGATGTGCTGCTTTCTTCTCCTTTGGCTCAGCATCATTTAGGAGAGGTAGGGGGAGAGAGAATAGTGTGGTGAGGGTGAGGGGAGACAGATGGAACCCTCGAGGTTAATGCAGAGCTGGGGGAAAAACCGTTGAGCCTCTCTTCCCTGTTGTAGCCCACCTGCCTACATTTAGCAGTCTCCCCATAGCAGAGGATCAGGATCAGGGGTGTCCAGGATCAGGGTGTCCAGATAGGGCTGGGCATAGGCCTATCTGATTGCTAGCAGCCCTGTGCATACACAAGCAGTGCCAGCTCAGCTTGGAGGGAAACCAGGAATCCCAGAAAGCTGTTTGCTCTTGTGTGGGAATCAAGTCCCAGAAGAAGTGGGTAGATAGATGCCTGCCTTGAAATCTCACTTAAGGAGAGCAGGTCATTTATGGGAGGATTTTAAATCATAAAGTGCATTATTAAGGATTTGCCATCTGGGTTTTTCAGGTATAAAGGCTGGCATTTCCCTAAATGGCTTTTTCCCTGTTGAAATTGTGTTTCTAAAAGTCAGTGGACAGGACCTCTCACATCTTCCTGGAGCATAGCCTTTTAAGCTTAGCTGATTTCTGAGGCTGCCTCAGTGGGCTCCCAGCCTTCATGTAGACTGGCCTTGTGTGGGTGGGTAGTGGCCATTGCTAGGGATTCCAGAAACTACCGGTGTTTGCTTGTGTTGTGTTTAAACGTTCACAGTATCAAGATATTCTTATTAATCTCATTCTCCCATAGTTCTGTTTTTAGTAAAGAGAATAAAAACCTATGATGCTCTAATTTTAAACAAGTGGTAAAGTTTTAAGACTAACCTTTAACCTTTTCTCAGCTGCTAAAACTATTCTTTCTCTGAGGCTTGTAATAATTTCCTTTACTTTTCATTTATATGTTTTACTATTTAAAATATTTCTCTTCAAGTGTGAAGTAGAAAGTAGCCATAGGGGTCCTCTTGTCAGTCTTTTCTTCTTTTCCCATCAACTGGATTATTTTCTTTTATGCTTATTAT
Source organism: Gorilla gorilla gorilla (assembly GCF_029281585.2). Classification (NCBI taxonomy): domain Eukaryota; kingdom Metazoa; phylum Chordata; class Mammalia; order Primates; family Hominidae; genus Gorilla; species Gorilla gorilla. The sequence goes on along the minus strand of NC_073241.2, from coordinate 31,007,126 downwards.
TATTTTGTTAAAAACCATGCACACACATATCTAATTATCTTTTTTTTTTTCCTGGCAATAAATATTTTAATTTGTTTCATTTTTATGATGACAAATAATTTTCAAGTTTATTTCCTTGTTTAAATACAAAGCTAAACCACAAACAGGTACAATCAAGACATTGTGTCTCACATTTATACTCCCATCGGATCCTCTTCCAATTTGCTGACCACTGACCAGGCTAGCGGGGTGGGGGGTTTGGGAGGGAAGACTTTCTTAGGTAACACCGTCGTAAGGCCTGAGGTGGGGTTGGGGGGAAATCAAAGATGAGGACAGGCTCTCATACCTGTCTCCATTCACATTTACCTGGGACCAGGGTGGGCAGGAGACACCAGGTCATGGCTCCTGAGCCCCGGCCCCCTGGACTGAAGGGACAGTGTGTGAGAATCAGTTCTGTGAAGGGCGGGAGGAAGCAGCCACCTATTCCTCCTGCCTTCACAGTTAAGGTGAAAACCTTAGCCCTATCCTTGATTCCTGGGGGCTGCCGGGCCCTGTGTGCTCCCCTGCACACCTGGGTGCCTTTCTGAGGCTGGCAGCAGCGGCTGGGGTCAGGGGTCCTGGGCTCCTAGGCTCACACTTCAGCTCAGTTGCGTCCTTGCAGGAGGACACTGGGTATCTGACAAACACAAGGCCTCGACAGCAGGTCTGGAACTTTCAACCCCAGCAGGATGAGGGGGAATGGGGGTGGATGTCAGGTAAGTAATTTCTGGTTCCACTACAAAACTTTATTTTTGATTAGAGTACCATTCTCAATCTCTTCTACAAAAAGCAAAAAAAAGCAAAAAAAAAAAAAAAAAGCAGCCACTTCAATCACTTCAAGACCTATATACATGTAAGTTGTTTTCGTGGTTTTTTTAAAATTATTTTTAATTTTTATTATTATTTTTAAAATAAATTCAGTGTTCACATTTCTATAAAGAATTAACCTAGTGTCAGGAAACCCTGCCCCAGCAGGGCAGGTAAGCAACACTCTCCCTGCCCACATCTAGTTTGATTTCGCGCCCTGATGCTTCAAGGTGCCCAGAAAAGCGGCAGCTTGTGGAAGAGGAAATCTATGCCCGGCCCGTGCTTGGGGCCAAGGGCTCAGTAAGCTTTCAAGAAAACAGAGGGGAAGACTAGCTTACTGCAAAAACCTTTTAAAAAAATATTCATACACTTCAGTGAGCGCCTGTAGAGACGTTAGGAGAACAAGAGCTTGGAAACATCCCGTCCAGGCCATTGGGAGGCAGCGTCTTCCTCACACCCCGTCCCTGGATGTCGGGGGTGCAGGGGGAAGGTCCCGGCTCTTCCACTGGAGAAAGGAGACTCACCTAGCTTCCTAGTTCATGTTTGACTATTTCCTCTAAAACCTGTGCTGAGTCTTTGACTGCATGCACGGGAAGCGCAAACGTTCGGCTTGTATGCAAAAAAAAGTACAAAAACAACTAGAATATAAAAGTTTTGGTAATATAAGGCCATCTGTCCAAGTCCACCTTGGAAACCTGTAACAGATATTTAAATACTACAGTGAAAAGGCATCTTAATATACTTTTTAAAAACATCTGAAGTAATCCGCTAAGATTAAGTGTGTAAAAAAAAAAAATTCAATTCCCTTTGAGGGCACTTTGTCCTATGAAGAAGGGAAAGTGGGGCGGGGAGGGCGCGGGGCCCACCGGTTAATGCTTCAGCCACAGGTGGGCTTCAATGGAAGCCTTGCTGCGGTCCCCATAGTCATACAGGAGCTCCTCCCCAGCTGCGATGTCTCGGGAGGCGATGAGGATGAGGTGAGGTACGCCGTCGATGTCGTGCAGTTTGGTTTGGCAGTTCCCACATTTGCTGTGACTGATCGGTCTTCCTAGGCGATTTATCTCTCTAGTTGCATCCACGCAGTAGGTTTTGCTCAGATACTGAAAATAGTACATGTAGCAGCCCATGGAAGGGTCCTGTGCGTACAGAGCCTCCCGTTTCTTGGCGTCGGTGATCTCGATGAGGTCCCCGTGGTATTCCACCACAAAGTCACCCCGGGAGAACTGCTTGGTGGCAATCACACCCCTGCCTTTGCCATCGATGAGGTCAATCTTCATTCCTTCTTCCTTCCCACTTTCAATCAATTCATCTATTCTTTTCCTTTCTTCAGACTGCAGCTCGGCTTTGCTCTTCCTGGAGCTCCTTCGGACAGGGTAGAAATCCGTAAGTTTGCGATTCTGTTGCGTTTTTCCTTGAGCTTTTTTTCGGGGGGCCTGTTTGCCCTTGATGGGCTTTTTCAGGGCTTGCTTGGCGATGGCTGCATTGGTGGAATCACAAGATGAGGGTGGAGTTTTTGGAGGTTCTGCTGCTTCAGATTTTTGGTTTGGAAAAGGTACCAGGGGACCTCTCCTGGCGTCTTTGATCTTCTGTTCCTCGGACTTCATGGCGCTCCGTACTGCGTTCCCAGCATTTCTTTTCTCTTCTCGTTTCCTGTAGATTCCGGCTAATGGTTTCCCCTGGCATTTGACTTGGTGATGTGTAACTGAGTTCTCTTCCTGAAGGGGGAAACGCATTCCAGAGCATTTGTTCGGGCTCATGTAGGAATAGATCTTTGACTGCCCGGTAAATACGTTCTCCCCGTCGGTACGGGACCTCCCTGGGCCCCTCCGCTCCACCATCTCCGGGCCTGGGGCCGTCGCTGCCACCGCCGCCGCCGCCGCCGCCGCCGCCGCCGCCGCCGCCTCCACCGCGCGGGGCTTGGACAACTTCCTGCCTGCAGCCCGGCCAGGCCCATGGCAGCGCGCCCCGCGCCCTAGCCGCCGCCGCCGCTACCGGGCCACCACCGCTGCCGCTGCTGCTGCTGCTGCCGCTGCCACCAGCGCTGCCGCAGTGCCCCGGGGAAGGGCCGGCGGCGCCCCACGGCGCCCCCGTCCCCCATGGCCGGCAAGGCAGGGCCCGGCACCCGCGCACCGCGGCAGCCCCGGGCCACCCGGGGTGAGGCACGCAGGGAGGGAGGCACAGGCGTCACGTCCTCAGCAGCCCGCCCGCCCGCTCCACCTAATTATCTTGAAATTCTTTTGTTTCTTAGCCTTTTCCACCCTGCAATGCCTAGCATGGTGCTTTGCATAGAGTAGGTGCTCGCTGAATACTGTACAACTGAAATTATTGAATTAAATGCCCACTGTCTTTACTATTTTCCTGTCAGTCTGTGCTTGCCTTAACCACGGACTCTCTACTTTTAAATCTGCAACTAATTCCTCATTGTTTTCTAAGGATCAAGTGAAGGGCAGCCACGCTGTTTACTTCCTATATTTTTTGTACTAAGATTTCCCCCAACCCCTTCTGAGAACTGGTTTGATGATCTGTGGCCTGCTATATTGCTTTTCCAGCAGATAACTGGGTAGTTAAAGTCCCCCAGCACCACCAGATCCTGTCCCAAGGCCACTTGGATAAGTCGGCTGAAGAACAACAACAATCACATCGGTAATGGTGATAATGCCTTGGATTTTAATGGCACTCTTCCTCCTAAGAGACCAAAGTGCTTCTGCATATGTCATCTCCTTCTCCGCTCCCTCCTCTCAAATCCTCGTAGAGGCCAATATGATATCCATCTAATGAATGAAGAAATCAGAGCACCACACAGGAAGTGACAGAGCTGATGGTTCAGTTAGTGGTTGAGCTTGCATTGCATTAGGAAATATTTGCTTCTAACTCCACACCCACCGCCCTGCGCTTAGCCTGTGCTACACCATCAACTTCCTGATTTGAAATTTCATTTGCGAATGTGTACTCAGATTTTTATTAGTTCTGTCCTAGTTTTCACTTAATCCAGAGAGTTTAAAATTGTCGGCTGCCTTTTCTCAGGCCTGGAAATTCTTATAAATAGTGTTAGTGGGCAGTGAGGCACCAGGTCTGTAGTTGCCTTTGCCTCAGCTGCTGTAATGAAATAGCATTTCTTCTTGTAGCCCCACATTCTAACTATGTGGGTTTCCAGGCTTGCTCAAGCAACAGAGCACCACCAAACAGTAGCCCTTTCAATAAATGAGCCAGGACTTGCGTAAGCGTCCACTGGGATGACAGTAGGGGATGAGAGTGAGGTCCTGCAAGTCATTCTCCTGCTTAAGACAAGTGAAAGGATTTTCTTCCTTGATGCTGCAGTTGCCCTTTTAATCCCTTATTTTGAATTGGTAACAGTGGGGATGAGTCTTTAATCTAAAGAGGAATATTATTGTTATTAATGATGATGAAAAATAATTACCTCATCTAATCCTGTCAATGTCATGCCCTAAGAAGTAGGCACTATTAGTATCTCAATTTTTCACATGAGAAATTGGAGCTTTGGTAGGTTAAGGAAGAACCACAGGATTACAGAGTTAGGAAGTCTCCAAATGCATCCCCTTAACCATTAGTGCTATAGATGGTGACTGTTCAGGAGCCTGATTATCTGTATGAATCATCCTGGTATGACTCCTGGGGGAGGTTGCCCTCCTGGGAAAATTGCTATTCCCTGCCCCATCCAGACCTTTTATTTTTCACATAAAACAAGCACATCCAGAATGGCTAGCAGGCATCCTCACTATAATAAGAGCTACATTTTGAGGCTCAGTGCTCGTCTTTGTTTCTGCTTGTTGGGGAAATAAAGGAGAGAAAAGATTTGATTCAAATGCATTGTTATGTGTACGTGTGTGTTTTCTCTTGGTAATTGGGTGTGCCTCTTAAAATCTGGGATTTGATTTAATTAATTGGTTTAAATTATTGCATGTATTTAATGTGGGTGGTACCCCAAAATTGGAGCCAAATTAGTTACTTTGTGTTCTTTAATACTTACAGACCTTCTGAACTCAATATAGATAATTATACAAAATACTACAGGCATAATTAAAACATATTAGGCTATCTGTGATGTTTATAAAAACAAAGAGTTATGTGGAATAGTAAAATTAATCATGATCATGATGACCAGTTTTTGAAAACCTACTATGTGTTAGGTGAATCTATACGCATCATCTCATTTACTTTTTAATATTTAAAGAATTCTACAATTAAAGGTGGCTCTCTACCTGTCTTACAGAAGAAGAGGCTGAGGCATGTCGAGTTTAAATAATTTGATTGAGTGAATTCAGATAGTTAAGTGAGCAGCAGAGGCTAGATGAGACAGAGAAGGGAGTGGAATCCTTATCCCAAACTTTTGATTGGCCGAATGTTTCTAGAAAGAGAGCAAAGGAGCCCCAGGGCTGACTGGACAGGCGGGAGAGTGGTGGATGACGAGCTGCTGGCTTTGTTTTCTTCCTGTGTGTTAATGAAAGAATGAAAGCCTGCTCCTCATGCACTCTGCGAAACTAGACCATCTGTGCTCCCTTATTACCCACACTTAAGCACACGTTATCATCCAAATACTTACTGTCAGTTTTTTTTTTCGTATTTCCTAAATTGTCCTGAAGGACTCAAATGACACATTATGGATGTTCAGCTTTTATTTGACTGCTGTAGTATCGAATGGTAGGAAGAGGGAAGTGAAGTAGGATTTTGGAGTTACTCTTCTTGCTGAAAATTCAACTTGAAAAACCCTGAACTCCAGCTGAATAGATTACCCAATAAATTGTTTTATGCCCTAATCATCATGCCACTATGTTGTATTTCTTAGGTTCTTATTCAGGCTCAGGTCTTAGAACCTCGTTATCACAGTTCTCTGCACACAGCAAAGAACATCCTAGATTATCAGATCTAAAACCACAGGGAGCAATGCCCAGAACCAGCCAGGGCTTACATCAGCTAGTGTCAGAGAGTTTTTGACCCTCTGAGGCTCACCGTACCTGAATATGATTCCATTTGCACCCCTCCTCCTGTTTCCTCTGTGGGGAGGGTGCTGTGGAGACCATAAAGCCTCCAGGGTGTTTCTCTCTCCCTCTTCCTAGAGAGCAGCATCTCCGTGGAGGTGGCCAGCAATGCCAGCGTCATCCTTGAGGGCGAGGACCTGCGCTTCTCCTGTAGCGTCCGCATGGCAGGCAGGCTGCAGGGTCGCTTCTCTGTCATCTGGCAGCTTGTGGACAGGCAGAACCGCCGCAGCAATATCATGTGGCTAGACCGGGATGGCACCGTGCAGCCAGGCTCGTCCTACTGGGAGCGCAGCAGCTTTGGGAGCGTCCAGATGGAGCAGGTGCAGCCCAACTCATTCAGCCTGGGCATCTTCAACAGCAGGAAGGAGGACGAGGGCCAGTATGAATGCCATGTGACTGAATGGGTGCGGGTGGTGGATGGCGAGTAGCAGATTGTTGGGGAGCGTGGGGCCAGCACTCCCATCTCCATCATAGCTCTTGGTGAGTGAGCGGTGGGACTGGCAGTGGGTCTGGCATGGAGACAGCTTCAGTGTCAAACACCTTATCATGACTTTTGTCTGTCAGAGTTCTAGCAGGAAACTATGGCCAGTCTTTTACCTATACAGTTTGAAGTACTTTCCTTTATATCTATTTTGTTTCTTATAAGGGTTTAATTAATTAAGATAGTGCTAGCAGGGACTAAGGGACCCACAGTGGATGATGGGGCTCCTGAGGGATAGCAATAGCTGGAAGCTGTGACTACTCCTCATCTGGCTGGGAGAGAGTGATGTTATCAGAACTCCATCCAGGTTAGTGAAGCCACCCAGCCATAGTGGTGGCCCCAGGTGGAGGAGCATGGCCACTGCCAGCCTGACCTTAAAGAGAGCACAGTGGCTGAGCACTGTGTGGCATGTCTTTCCTGCCCTGCTGCTCAGGGGTCAGCCTTCCTGAAAGAGAGCAGAGAAGGGTATAAAATTATCTGTTGTCATTTATTTAGCATTTACTATGTTCCTGGCTAATCCTTAACACTTAAGCTTAGTTGTCCCATTGAATCCCCACCTAGCCAAGTGACAGACACTTTCATTTTATGGAGGAAACTGAGACTGAGACACATTAAATACTTTGCCTAAGGCTAGAAGTTTCTACTACCTGATGGGGCCCATACCTAACAAAGCTATTCCCTCATTAGCATGGAATGAAAAGATGCCTTGAGATTTGCTAAAACCAAGGAAGATTAGATTTGCTTCTCACTGGGGTAAAGAGGCTTCTATCAACATTTATCTGCCTGGATATAATCAGTATATTAGATTTTAAATGACCAGTCTGTGACTTTGCTGGGAAAGAAATTTGTTATGTCAGGTCTTCCTGTTTATCAGGAGACATCGGTTGTCCTCAGCAACTTTATGTCCCACTCCCTGGGACTGTGTCACCACCTTCCTTGCAGGTCGGGATGGTGGTGCTTTTGGATACTTCCAGTAAAGACGGCAGCCCCGAGTGGTTTTTGTCCTTGACAGAGTCCTCCATTTTCTTACCCCTCTGAGATTAGAATTACATTTGTTTTCTAAAGCTTAATCCTAAAGATTGACCTGCTTTTTGCAGTAATTATATGGCTCAGATTTCTGTCTTAGAAACTTCCTCCAGTGATTGCGTTTCCTGATCAGCTCAGTTCCTGTGTCCATACTCAGCAACTATGTGGACCCAGTGAGATGGAACTTGGGGGACAACTTTTGGATGTCCAGTACTGTTTTTTTTTTTTTAACCATCCTGGAAGGTTAGGAATGTCCAATGAGTGATTAGAGTTAGTGAGGATTGTTTCTCTAGAAGTAATTTATGGTATCAGGTTATCCCCTGAGTTTTTTCTTACTCACCATATGTCTGGTGGTTCTCACAGCCAGGGGCACTGAGGGGCTCTGCCCTGTGATCTGGAGGCCAGCACTGTTCACCTGATCTCCACCACTGAGATACCTATGGTTACAGCCATAATCAGGTGGCCCAAAGGACTGAACAAGGAAGAATGGGAGGGCACTCTAGACTAATTGAGGTTGTCTTTTCAGTCTAAAGTTAACAATGACACACATGAATTTTCATATCAGTATAATTAGATGCGGGTCCCAAATGTACAATGGGCCATTATGGCTGTTCAGTTAGAGCAGCTTGGGTGCTCTGTGACTGTGGCATGTGTCTGTGTCAGGACTAGACAAAGTCATTTGCTTGGGGAAGCTCTCTCCCCTTCAGGTGTGAGGCCAGGAGCACCTGGTGTGGGTCCTGTCCCTGAGGTTCTGTCCTACACAACCCTCATGCAACACCTACTACACACAGATGCACAGTGACTGTCAGAGATGCTTCATGTTTAAGGATGGGCCTCCGTGTCATAAACTTTTTTAAAGGGTATATAGAGATAGCCCATGAAATCCAAATCAAAGGTCCAGAGTTTTCAGCAAATTGTACCTACCTATTTGCCAACTTAACCTCTCCATAGAAAGCCAAAAGATTCATCCTGTGTCCAGTCTTTCACATTACAGTGTTTAAAGTACCTTTTTTTAAATTTCTATTTCATTTTTTAACAAAATATTTAACAAAATATAGTATATCTCATGTGCCAGGTACTATTTGTAATATTTATAAACACTGATTTATTTAATCTTCACAGAGACTCATTTTACAGATTGGAAAACAGAGGCAGAGAGAAGTTAAGTAACTTTAATGTCACTTAGCTGGGAAGTATCAAAGGCTTGGCTGCTGGCTCCAGAGTCTGGACCTTTAACCACCGTGTTATGCTTTCCATGGCTAAAGTAACCTAAAAAGGCCCCTGGAATCAGTTACATGTGGTTGGAGACTAACTCTGTCATTGACTTACCAAATGCTTGATATTGGGCAATTTATCTAACCTCTCTCTGCATCAGTTTCTACATCTGCAGGAAGAGATGACAAGCCTGCCTGTTCTACAAGGTTGTTTTGGGGATTCAGTGGAGCATGATGAGAGCAAAGCAGTTGGCACCATGCTTGCACCTAGATAGTGCTCAATAAATATTGGCTACTGTTAGCTTTATGATTGTGATCAATGTATGAATATTAAACAGTATTTCCAGGCTGAAGGAACTCTGAGGTACTCATATTGAGGAGTCAGTATTAGAGCTTAGCAGTGCTGCCCATTCAATAAGGAATATTGAGAGACCCACAGCCACTGAGACTGCAGAACCCTGCATTTAGGACAATTGTCCCACCCCACTGGAGGTCCCCACCTGCTCTGTTCTTGGATTTCATGAGGGACGTGAGAAAGGGACTGGAGGCCGACTCCATCTGCTTCCCTTCTCGGCACCAGTTCACTAAGGGACCAGGAAAAGAGGTGTTGGGGCTGTGTGGTTGTTTTCCTCCTGTGCAATGGAGGAAATTGGCTTTGGGGTTTTCTTTTCCTGTTTTCTCATGGAATCTCAAGATTTCTAGGAGCAACCCTGCCTACATGCAATCAGTCCCTGAGAGGATTGTGATGTCTAATTCCAGGGGAGGAGCAAATGCACGAGGATCTCATTGGGAAGGGTTAGGCTAGTGCTGTTCAGGGGGAATTGTGGTGGGCCTTTCTTTGGAGTCTTGGAAACTCTTGGACTGGGCCTCAACAGGATACTAAAAGCAACACTAGCCTGAGAACTCAAAAGGGGCCCCGAGAGCCTCTGCTCCACACTGCTTGCTTTGCCAGCTGCCCCATTGCTGATGTCATACTCCCCTGAGAAAGCCACATGCCTACTCTGGTTGAATCTCTCTGCTTTCTCTCCAGAAATGGGCTTTGCAGTCACAGCCATCTCCCGGACACCGGGGGTGACCTACAGCGACTCCTTTGACTTGCTGTGTATCATCAAACCCCACTACCCTGCCCAGGTCCCCGTGTCAGTGACATGGCGGTTCCAGCCGGTGGGCACGGTGGAGTTCCATGACTTGGTGACCTTCACCCGGGATGGAGGGGTCCAGTGGGGGGACAGGTCCTCCAGCTTCCGAACCCGAACTGCCACCGAGAAGGCTGAGTCCAGCAACAACGTCCGCCTAAGCATCAGCCGAGCCAGTGACATGGAAGCAGGCAAGTACCAGTGTGTGGCAGAGCTGTGGCGGAAGAACTACAACAACACCGGGACACAACTGGCGGAGAGGACCTCCAGCCTGCTGGTGATCAGGCTGCTGCAGCCAGGTGAGTGCTGAGGACCTGTGGGCTATGTGCCCATGCTGCCTGAGCAGACGTGAGGGAAAAAGAAAAGTGTGCATGGAGCCCTTAGCATCACTTCCCCCTTTCCCAGCTCTTCATTTAGAGACATTGCAAATCAATAGGAAGTTTTAAGAATCATGCAGTGGACACTTGTATTTCCTTTCCTTGATAGCCAGTTGTTGTCTGACGGCATTTGTTTTCTTCCTCTGTGTGTACGTTTGTTGTTGTTTTTGAGCCATTGGAGGCAAAGCTGTGGACATTGGGACACTTCCCCCTAAGTACTTCAGCATGTAACTCCTAAGAACCTACCCACCCACTGCACCATTATCACACCCTTGGGGTTTTACGTTAGTGTAGTCCTATCACCTACATTTCCCCAGTTGTCCCAATCATGCCCTTTATTTTTCCCTTTCAGATTAGGATCCAACCAGGGATCACACATCACATTTGTTATCCTGTCTCTTTAGACTCCTTTAATCTAGAACAATTCCCTAACCTGTTTGTTTGCGTGTGTGTGTGTGTGTGTGTGTATGTGTGTGTCTGTAGACATGGACATTTGTGAAATGCACAGGCCAATTGTTTTAAAGAAAGCCCTTTTCTTTACTTAACCTCATCTCCTGTAATCCTCATACAATTATGTGGAAGTGATATCATTGTCTCCTGTTCATAGACAAGGAAATTCTGAGTAAAGAGGGAGGGTAATAGGCACCTATTGAGCATCTTCTTTGCATGAGGTGCTGAAGGTCAGTTATTCTATTAGAATTGCACAACAACCCCAGGAAAGATTTAAGTGACTAGCTTAAGGTCATGTACCTAGTGAATGGTGGAGCCAGGATTTGAACCCCGGTTGTCTTTCTCCCACAATGTTGCCTGCACCCAGGCCCTGTCCAGTTGTATGGGCCCTGAATTTGAGCTCCTTTCTCTATGGAGGCTGAGTCTGTCTCAAAGCAGATCATCAGGATGCATTAATTTGGGGAGCATTAGTCAGTAGGGCTTTCTGCAAACACTCTCGCCTTCATCAGGCTCTTCCGCTGACATGCGGGAGGAGTTAAGTACATGCAGCTCTTATGGTTTTCCTCCATCTGTCCTTGTCTCCTGCCAGGTTAGAAGCTGGTGGAGGGTGGAGCCCAGGCGGTAGGCTCCTGTGTTCCTTCCCTCACCCAGCCTATGCCTCGGCTAGAACAGATACCTGTGCAGGCAAGGGCAAGGGTCTGACTTTGCAAAGATGGTTGGGGCCACAATGTTGTTTTCATCAACATGAGGTTAAATAACGGTAACCTTTGGGTTTCTCCTTCACCTCTTCCAACCCCATAACAGAGTTCTGTTCTGTACCAGATTTGGAACAAGTGAGTTGTATAAATGATGAGACTGTTCCCTTGGCCAACGAGAGCCTAAACTTTGACTGACAAGAGGCTCAGAGAAGAGGCTGTTTTACTTAAGTGGATTTTCAGGTTAATGGAAGGTTAAGCAGAGACCCCATTTTATGTGAACCCTTGTTGTGGAAAATGTCGAGGTACCCACTTGCCTGCGTTATTGAGTGGGACATTAGGATTGTAATTGCACCTTTTTTGGTCCCCTCTGGCTCTCAAAGTCAGTTTTCTGAGCAGCATTGCCCATCACATGGTTCTGCAGCTGTAGAAGGTAGAGGAGATGCTGACCTGAAGACCTTGTCTGACATTGCGTTTTTGAATCCATCCCTAGTATTTGCCTGTTTCTGGTACTACTTGGAATCTAAGACTGGAGTGCCTAAGGGAAGAATACAGAATGAGTTCATTGAAGGTTCTAATTATTTGGATTAATTTATGGTGTTACTAAAGGCAGACAGGGAAAAATATGTATGAAGTACCTCTTGGATGCCAGGTTTGTGCTTAGTGCTTTACTCATGTTTTCTTTTCTAAATTTATCCAACAACCTAATAATGTAGGTGTTTGTATCCCTATTTTGCTAATGAGGAAACCAAGGCTCAAAGTGGTCAGGAATCTTGATGGAGGCAAGCCAGCTGGTTAAGGGGCAAAACTGAGATTTGAACTGAGATTGGAGCCCAGGTATCTCTGACTTCCATAGAGCAAACGTTTTCCTTTATACCATAATTGCCTCCTGGGTAAAGTAGCTGGAGGGTTGGGAGACCCCAGATCTGCTCTGAGGTTGTCTTTGTGTCTTGGGTGTCTCGAGTTGGTTTCTGTTGTGTTTTCACTATAAAATGAGAATGAACAGTGGTTGGCAGAGGAGACTTATGAGTATCACTGTACTTGGGCTGTTATGAGGCCTCTACTTAAAGGTGCACAGTAATATACTTTTATGGCCCTTTGGAGGCTAGGAAGAGCAAAGGTGGGTGCTTGAGGCCGTGCAGGACTACCAGAGGGCAGCTGAGGCACCAGGAGAGTGCATCCCCTTAAGTGTTACTGTCTCTCCTTTATTAAATATTTATGCATTTAGCACTTAATATTTTCCAGAGAGCTTCATAAGAGTTTTTACTCTTTCCTGTATACTTTGGTGCTGGTGCATTCATTTTGGGGAAATAGAAGTGGAAAAATACATGAGAGCTGACTGTGTGCTGGAGACTGTTGGACACTTGGTGTATATTATCTCACTTAATCTTCACTGCAACCCTGGGAGGAACATATTGCTTTCCCATTTTATAAATGAAGTAACAGAGGCTCTGAGAGGTTCTCAGTTCCTCAAATTAAACACCTAGTGAGTGGGGGAAGTTGGGATTTGAATCCAGGTGTGCCTTGTTTAAAAGTAATTGCGGTAGGGAGACTTTGACCTTTTTAAAGGCTATGCAATCAGAGATTCTTCTTTCTGCATTCAGTTAATGCTGTCCTTTACGAAGAATTATCTCCTTGTAGATTGATGATGTGGAGGAGTTTTGGCACTAGCGTTACTGGTAGTAACAACAGTGGCAGCTGATATTCACTGAGCATTTGTTGTAAACCACTGGGAATGCTTTACACATAATAACTTAGTTCCTTGTTTCTTAATCCATGCAGTGCTGTGAGGGGGACCGTTTTACCCAACTTCACAGATGAGGACACTGACACAGAAGTTACATAAATTGCCCAGTGTGCCATAGTAAGTGGCAGAGCCAGGATTCAAGTCCAGACAGGCAGTTTGGCTCCAGAGTCCAAGTCCCTAATTTTATTATTATATGTTCTAGACAAGTGCTTTTCTTCTCAGGAATCTTCTTTGGTACCGTATGCTTGTATTTAAAGTTTCCTCTCTCTGGTTAACCACTCCTGATTTCCTAATCCCCTTTAGCAAATCCTTAAATTTGTTTTTTGGAAGTTGGGGTCATAAGACACTGGTAGAGGTTCCTCAAGACACAGTTTGCTGATGGTGTAGAAGTTTTATCTTGTGCCTCTTTTAACTCCTGATTCTTCCAGCTTCTGCCACAAGGTGGCTCTAAGACCTGGGGATACCAGCGCTATCCTCTCTTCTTTTGCTCTCCCTGCGTACATTGCCCCTCAAAACATAGATTCTTAGCCCTGCTCTGGTGTCTTCCATAGAAGTGTCCCCTGCTACCCCCGTTTTAAAGAATATTGTGTTAAATATTCGTATTCCATCAGAATCAAATAGGAACCCAGGGACTGTTGACTCACTCATGCTGGTCCATTTACCATCAGCCTTCCACTGCTGTGATATCATTTATCACAGCAAGCTTCTTTGTGGTCTGTGCCCCAGACTCGTCCCTGCTGATCCTGCCCCCATATCAGTATTCATCAGAATCTCTGGTTGGATGGCACAGTTGACTTGTGGATCTGTTATTTGACCATGCCCTGTGTGTGCTTCCTGTTGCGTATGCACATCCCCAACAGAATCTTCAAGGAATGCCATCACTGTCATATTGCCATTGATCTAGCTTCGTCTGATCCCCATTGATCACATAGTGTGACCCCTCAAGGGGTGCTTAGGCAAGACTTTCAGCCAGTTCACATATTTGATTGTTAGCTCTTAATCAGTTTTCTCTTTTAATTGTAAAGCATAATTGCCTTGCTTCATTCTGATTTTCTTTAGCTCAAAACGCCCTCCAATTACACATCCCTAAATACAGAAGCAGTAAGGGAAATGTCAGCACTCATTTTTCAAATGTTTACGACAATATCTTGGTTTGGCTATTAAAATTGACAAAGCCATAAACAAGCTCCCATGAGGACAGCCTCCAGTGGTGGAAAGCTGACTTGTCAGAGGGTGTATTCTGCTGGGATTTTACTGATGGGCACTCAGGATGAATATTTAATACCCTCTGGATGTTGCCAAATCGGTTTTCTTCTATTTCTTATTGCTGACCTGGCAGATTGGGATAGCAGAGGGCTTTTCTTTGACTTCCATGAGTCCAGAGCATGTGAACACTGGCTCTCCTTTCACATTCTGAGGGATGACTGCCCCATCCCTCAGAGGACTGGCCTCTGCCTTCTTTCAGGGGAGTCTGGGGTTCTCCTTCTTCCATCCCAGGTGGCTTCTGCCTGTTGTCTGTGCCAAGATAGAATGGGCATGAGTGCAAGAGCCCTAAGATGAGAGCCCAGCCCCTCCCAGATGCCTCAGGCCTGTTGTCATGGTAACACCGGGGCACTTGTTATTGGCATCAACGAGCCAGGGTCACTGCCCTGCCTGCAGACAGGTAAGGCAGGGTAGGGCACATCTGGGTAACCTTCATTAGCTATTTCCACCTGCAGACTCTTGCTGCTTTCCCCTTGCCCCTCCCTCCCTGTCTCTCTGCATGCATTGAGCACCTACTAAGTGCCAGGTTGCCATGCTGGTGAGGCTGCTGAGATGGGTGTGTCACATTCCTGCCTTGCGGGCTCTGTGGGAGGCAGGAGGCCTAGGGACAGAGGAGAGCAGAAAAGCATTACAGGTGTGGAGGCAGAGCCAGCACAGGGCATGAACACGGGGCAGGGGGCAGGGGGCGTGAGGAGGGAATGGGGTAGGGGTGAGGGTGGGAGGTTGGGAAGGAGGAGTGGAGCATTTCAGGCTCAGAGAAGAGTGTGAATAAAGATAGTCATGGAGGGTGGGAGCAGCATGCTTATCTTGAGATGACTAAAGCATGGGGTCTGGGAGGGGTTCACCCCCAGGCAAGCTGGCAGGGATCAAGAAGTCCCTTTTGTACATGGGAGCATGGGGTGAGGGTGGGCATATGTAATAGCTAAAAGCAAGGACAGACCAGACGGCCTCGGTTTGAATCCCAGCTCTACCACTAAGCCAGCTGTGTGACCTTGGGCAAGTGTCTTTATAAAATTGGGAATAATATTTATTTCATAGGATTGGTGAGGACCAAATAGTTAATATCTATAAAGTGCTTAGAATAGTGCTGAGCACATAGGACCAGATGAAAGTTTGCTAAATAAATAAGAACATCCTAAACTCAGAAATTAGGACTTTAGCTCATACCCAGATCATATACTCCATTTTTGTAATAATTTATAATATTCCCTTTACCCAGAAATGAAATTCATATACAATATAACATTCCTAATCATATCTTTAAAATTTGCTATACTGTCCTAGTGTGGGATAAAGAAAGTATTTTTTTTTTATAAAGTAGTTCATAGTAAAATAATGTGTTTCAATGTGTAAATGCTCAGGACAGCTATGCTAGGAGGCACAGTCACAGTCAACGCTGTCCCTAAATGCACACTAACAGTCACCGTATCAGACTTGGCACCATGAGCAGGACTGCCATCCTGACAGGGTTTCTGAAGTCCTGAGTAACTCTTGCTACAATTCTGAACAAAACAAAGGAAAATCCTCTCTTGACTGACCTGGCATATATTAAAACCATGCAAAATAAAATAATTGTGATTATAGTAAAGTGAAAGTAGGTTCTAGGCTCAGAGGCATAATTTTTGCCGACGTGAATGTCATTTGAAAGTCACACAGGACACGAGGCAGAGTTTTGTTGCATGGAGTTGTCCCATATATGATTTTACATCTTTAATGGCTTTATTCTATTGAATATATACCCCTCCCCAAATCAATATGGCAACCAGAGACCTGCTTGCAATTAGCTGCCTTATTGAGAACTGCTGTCATGGACTGTGGGGTGGGCAGCTGTGGGCAGTAGCATGCCCCATTTGCCATTTAGGGAAATCCCCTGGCTGTGGCTAGGCCGAGAGGGAGGGAGTGTCATATGCAGGCCAATTATAAGAGCCTGAGAAGGAGATCATTGAGGGCCCAAATAGGGAATGGTCATGTGGAGAGAGCAGGGAGCCAAGGGGTGTTAAGGACAGAGGGACTCAGGGGTAGTAACAGTTTGACTGGCAGGCGCCTGTGCCACTGGCTTCCCATGCAGCTCACCCTGCATTCTTTCCTTGTCTCTCATCTGACTTGCTTCTCTCCACTTGAAACATCTCTCCTGCCGCAGACACTGGCCGCCTCTATCTCTAGCATTACTGTCTGTTGTCTTTAATAAAGAGCAGTGTCTTCCTCCCTCAGTGCCCATCTCTTTGCACCTGCCACTCTGGCTGCTGCTCACACCACTGCACAGAAACCGCTTTCTCCAGACTTACCGGCAACCACCTCAGCAGCACAGCTGTTGCTTCTCAAACTTGAATGTGCATCAGAATCAATTGGAGGGCTCATGAGCCTGCAGGTTGCTGAGCCTTACTCGCAGTTTTTCTGACTTAACAGGTGCTGGCAAATTCCCAGGTGATGCTGATCTGCAGATCCATGGCATGCACCCTGAGGGCCACAGGTGGTCAGGATCAAGTACAAGTTGCAGGCCCCTTCTAGTGTGGCTGAAGCTTACCTTTCTAACCTCATCCACTACACCTGAGCACTTGCTCCTCCTTGAATAGAGTGCACAGGGTAGTTGTCATCTTTCTTCACTTGTCCCCTTTCTCTGGCGTGCCCTTTCACTCTCCTTCTCCACTTGTTTCTCAGGGCCTAGCTCAGAGGCCACATAACTTTTGAAATGTTCTCTTTTCTATCAAAATCAGAATTGCCCCTCCTTTTAAAAAGTAACCACATTTATTCAACTATTCATTGATTAGTTTAACAATGATTGGGTCAGAGTCCCTGCCCTGCATATGCTTAGAATTTTGTAAGAAAGAGAAGACTTTAAAAATTACCTTCGTTGTAAGGCAGCAGTAACAGCTATAGTGGAGCATAAGGGAATCCTTTATTGAAGAAATAAATGAGTTTTGAGTGAGAAGAGCATGCACAGAGTGGAATCTGAAGGGAGGGTAGGCTGGCTGAGAAAGCTGCTGCTGGTCTCCGCTGTGGAGTTCTTCCCTCTTCCTGTTGTCTCACCTTGAAACCACCCTACCCTGGCTTGTAACAAACGCAACAGCCTCTCCTACCATACAAAACACAGATCTTCCAAGTTTTAATCACAAGCCTGGGAAGGAAACTCTCCAGCTGCAGAAAGAAAGGGCCACTCCCTCAAAGCAGGGCCTGGCCCCTGGGGGCTGCTGTGAAGGCAGCTGCTGGCGTGAGCAGGAACAGCTCTCAGACCCTCTTCCTGTCTCTTGCTGGATTCTTTCTTCCTCCTGCCAATTCACTGTTGGGGGTTAACCAAGCCTCACTCTTTTCTTTCACGTCTGCATTTATGGCCTCTCAAAGCCCGTTCACTCACACGCCAAGTCCAGGGTTTCTCAGGCTTGAAGCTACTTGTGAATCACCTGGGGATCTTGTTAAAGTGCAGATTCTGACTTACTGGGTCTGGGGTGGGGCCTAAGAGTCTGCATTTCTAACAAGCTCCCAGTGCTGCTGGTCTGAGAACAGCACTTTGAGCAGGAAGATTACCACTTATGCTTGACAACTCCCAATCTAAGTGTTGAACTTTGAACTTGGGACAAGGCACAGAAACCAAAAAGGAATGAAAATAGCTAAAATTCACTGGGTGTTTGTTATATACCAGGTTCTGTGCTAAACTCTTTTTATAGACAATTGCTTTTAGTCTGCACAAAACTCCTAATGGAGATAGAGACATTGTTCTTATTTTGCAGATGAAAACACCTGTGGTCTCTAAGTGGGCAGGGCTCTCCTAGCTCTGTGGAGGAAGGTGGTGCACGCAAGCTCTACACCACCCAGGGCAGGGCTCTGGCAGGACATGGGAGGGCTCCCTAACTATATGTGGAGATTCCAGTCTCCCCTGTGCCTCAGGAAAGGTCCTACCTGCCCTGGAGATGTGGGAGGAAATCCAGAGCATAGAATAGGAGCTGACCCCTTGCCCACCTGTCAGACATGCACCAAATTTAAAAAATGCCTCTCTTTCAAGCTTCTCAACACTTCACAATATTTTGACACGGGAAGGAAAAAAAATGGAAATGTTTTGGAACATTTCTCTTCCTTGAATTCTTGTTCTCAGACCATGTGACTGAATAGAAGTTTACTCACAGGATTCCAGTTTAACATATGCAGTTACTGTAGCAATTGAGGTTTCTTTAGTAACAGTTGCAAAAAGAATCCAGTCCCAATTAATAATACATTTTAAACCTCATTCTACTCCATGCTGAACAACCCAGTTTTTTTGGCCAAGTACCAGATAATTCAGGTGGTGTCATTTGCACTGATATAGATATCATTTGCATGCGGTGAATTGGGTTGGAAAAGAATGAAAAGGGAGCCGGTTGTTTCAAGTATTATAGGAATCCAATCTGAAAAGTCGACTGGCAAGTGAATGCAAATCTAACTTCCAGAGCTTGGGAGCTTAATGGTAAACCCTGTCCTGGATTCCTAGTGTGCCCTAGAGGACTTTCTGCATTTGAAGAAGGGAGAAGGCAGAAGATTGGACTTGCTAACAAAAAAGATGAACCCGGGAGGGTGGGGCCGTGGCACACAGGATTTCTCTCTAAGTGGTGCCTGGTGTGTTCTTGATGGCGTGAGAAGGTCTGTGGGTTTGTGAATTCAACAAGTCTTCCTGGAGAGAATGTCTGATTCACCGCCGGGAGATGCTCCGCAGTGTTGCTCAGTCATGGCATTGGGAATTGGACTTTGCCACACCTTGGCTTGCTAAATCCTTCCATCCATTCAGAACATTTGTCTGTGTGTTACAGGGAGACCAAGTGGCAGTCTGTGGCTTTCACAAGTTTTGGTTCTGTGATGCATGGGACTCAATCAACCCTTGATGCTGCCAAACCAAGCTTAAGCCAGCTGGCAGGCCAGGGTCATGACCAGTGGGCTGGGTCCTGGGTCTGGATGCAGTTCCTGGGGTTGAGCTGGACTAAAGAGACAAGAGTCTGACCAGCAGAGTGCTGGAGCCTGGCCAGGCATCCCTGCCCTGCCCCTGCCCCTGCCCCTGCCCTCCACACAAGCTCGGTTGGAGGAGGCCTAGGTTGCTGTCCCTGGGTGGAATCTGCACCTTGCCCCTGCTTTCTTTCTCAGCTGGGAAGTGGTTTGGTCCCTGTGGCGGAAAAACTAAGTGTCAAGAGAGTGGTGGAGGTGAAACAATGCTTGTGCTATTAGTTCCCTAAGAGGAACTTAGAATTGTTTTTTTTTTTTTTTTTTCATTTTTAGTAGCATGAGAGGCATGGGTGGGGGAATGCAGAGCCAAGGTTAATGATGATAGGGTGGGTGAGATCTCAAATCACCTTCCTAAGATGGATTTCATTAGACCTTGGCTTCTTTCCACTGGCAAGGTGAACATCGTCATTAATTAGCTGCTGGGGAGGCGCTCCACAGGCTGCCCTCTTGTCTGTTTTTGGAACGGGACAGTGAGGAGAAGGGAGGATTGCAGTTGGCTTTGCCTTGTCCCGTGGTTTACTGTCTTCTCAGCCTTCTCTCTCACTCCCCTAGAGGAAGCCGCCTCTCCCCGCCCCCGCAGCATCCTCTAATTACCTGTTGCCGTGTTTCTCCAATGTGCTCTCATTCGCTCACCCACTCATTCACCTATTTCAGCAAACACTGATCAAATGCTTTCCTGGCCCAGGTGTTGTGCTAGGCTCTGGGGGTGCAGCGATAAGAATGTCCGCTAGGCCTTCCGCCCCATGAGGGCTGGGACTCTGGCTTACTCTTCAGGGCATCCCCAGCACTTAGCATCCTGTGGGAAACTGAGTGGGCACTCCGTAAATACTGGTTGATTGAGTGGAAAGAGCTTGATCCCTGCCCTGCGGGAGCTCACCATCTAGGATATGGGAGAGAGATGTGAGGACACACAGCCCAAAGATATATAGAGGGTGCTGAGGAAGGGTATGGAGCCCAGGGGGATGGGAATGAGGGATAAGTGGAGAGAAGGGTGAGGGTGGGAGGTGGCAGAAGGAGACAGGCAGAGAGGACAGCAAGGGCAAAGGCCAGCACTCAGGGAAACTGCACCAGGGGTGTGCGCCTGTGGAGGGTGCCTGAGGGTGAGTCGTGAGAGATGAGTCAGGACACTTGGGTGAAGGCCAGATCCTGAAGGGACTTTGTGCTGTGAAAAAGAATTGTTTCTCTCTAGCCCGTAAGTAGTTCAGAGCCATTAAACTTTTCAAGCAGAGACCTGATATAGCTAGATTTGTACTTCAGCAGGATCACCCTCAGAGGCCCTGTGATGGTGGGCTGTGCAGGCAGTGGATAGGGGAGAGATGGTGAAGGCCTAAGCCAGGCACATGGCAAGGAGGAGACAGGGAAGGGTATTTAGCGGTGGCCTGGGCTCCGTGCTGCCTTCCTCACACTGAAGCCAGTCGGTGTTAAATCCCCCAGGAACTGTGCTGGAGGAAAACTGACTCAGAGCCTCAAGGTGGATGGGCCACGTTTCTGGGAGTCTGTGGTGATTCTTGTGTTCCCCTTTCCTTTGCAGTGACAAAGCTGCAGGTGAGCAAATCGAAGAGGACCCTCACCCTGGTGGAAAACAAGCCCATTCAGCTGAACTGCTCAGTCAAGTCTCAGACCAGCCAGAACTCCCACTTTGCGGTGCTCTGGTACGTCCACAAGCCCTCAGATGCCAACGGCAAGCTTATCCTGAAGACTACCCACAACTCCGCCTTCGAATACGGTACTTACGCGGAGGAGGAGGGCCTGAGAGCCAGGCTCCAGTTTGAGAGGCATGTGTCGGGGGGCCTGTTCAGCCTCACCTTCCAGAGAGCCAAGGTCAGCGACAGCGGCAGCTACTACTGCCACTTGGAGGAGTGGCTGCTGAGCCCCAACTACGCCTGGTACAAGCTGGCAGAGGAGGTTTCTGGGCGCACAGAAGTCACTGTGAAACAGCCAGGTAAGGCCGCAGGGCACGGCTGTCCTGGGCCAGTGGGTTTAGTGCAGAGACTGCCTGGGGGTGGGTGTGGCTCTGTGGGGCTGGTGTGGAGAGACTGTCTGCAAGGTGCATGCTGAGTGTGGGTGCAGGTACACAGACCATCACCCTAGCACACTGCAATCCCATCCATTTTACCTGCAGTGGGTCCTGATGCTGACGGCAGACTCATGGAAGCATCCTTGACCCTGCTTCTGTGGATAGCATCTTCACCAAGGAGCAGGGCAGCTGTGGTTAGCAAAATGTGGCAAGGCAGGGTTCATGGCAGCTCCTGAATCTTCTTCTGGGTTTGCAGTTTGCACCCTGAATCTTGGGCTGACACCAGCTCCACACCCAGAGTTCCTACCTAGAAGGCATTTTCTGGTCTTATGCATCTGCATCCCCCTTCTTCCTTAGCTCCCAGCCCAGCCCAGACAAGCCTTTCCTGTCTCCAAACTGAATCATTCCTCCTCTGGCCCTTCCTCGACCCCATGGTGTAGCCCTTATTCCTCTCCCTCACAGGTGGCACTCAACCTCTGCCAGAATGCTTCCAGGGAGGGAGAGCTACTCACTCTGCAAGCCTCAGTTCCACTTTTGGGCAGCTCTGATTGTTGAAAAGTTCACTTTCCTGTAATTTCCCTTTTGAGATCTGCCCATGGAAAAAACAAAGAGAAGTCTGCGTCATTTCCTTTCAAATACATGAAATGTATGCCCCTTCTCTGTTAAAAATCTCTAGTTCTTTCAACTTCTCACATAGTGTAGCCTTAAGGGCCTCTCCATCCCTTATTCTCACATCCCTACAATTCGTTGTTGTCTCTGCCTGTCCTTCCTGATGGGCCATGGAGGGTGCTGTGTTGCCACTCTTAGCCTTGCTAAGAGTGACAATTCTGGCAGGCTGCAGACCATGTGTGGACCTTGATCTGAGGGCTTAGAGGCTTCGACCTGCCAGCCCTGTGGGGGCACCCACCCTATCTCATCTCATTGAACGGGGCAGAGCAGGTGAGGGCATGATGGACGGATGGGCCTCATCCCCCTGCTTCCGTTGCCTGGGGTCCTCGGTCAGCCTGTCTGCTCAGACCCCTGAAACTGGGGGTTGAGAAAGGACCCTCCTGGATCATGTGACTCTGTTCAGTCCAGGTGACTAGGGTCCTTGGATTAACAGCTCCTAGAGCCCAGCCTATAGCCCTGAAAGTTGGGGAGAGGGCCTGTTAGGAGAAGCATCCCCTGCCTTGGGGTTGTAGTAGTGATCTAGGCTCCTCAGACCTTGTGGGGCCTCAGATGCTTACATCTCCAGCTCCTCCTGACATGGGCATCTGGCTGCAGCCCAGCTCTGTGGCCCCATCTCCCAGGGAACCTTTGGTCTAATCTGCCTCCCGCTGAAACCCAGCCTCATTCAGCCCCACCGAGGCTTTCAGAGTTCAGGTCTCTCATTCAGGGTTTGAGACCCCACCGGGCTCAGAGAGACCTGCAGCCTGCAGCGATCCCAGATCACACAGCCCCAGGGATGGGACCAGGAGCCAGCCCACATCCCACCTGCAGCAGTTCCTGTGCCTTTAAAGCCTCCCCTCCCCCCTGCCCCGCCCCCAGTCCACTGGGGGAGGGAAGGAGGAGCTGGGTCACAGCAGGGAATCTTAGCTTGGTTTTAGTGTGCTGCTGGACGACCAGACCGGGCGTCGAGTGAGCCCAGAAGTGAGAGCAGTTGGTTGCGCCCCAGTGCTGTGTGACCCAGAGGCGCCACTCACCCTCTCTGAGCTGGTGGACATCATAGGTGGGGAAGCTCAGGTCAGGGCACTCCCATGAGTGTCTGGAGTCCTGAGTCCCATTCTCAGCTCTGCCATATGCTTGCTGCACTCTAGAGGAGTTCCTCTTCCTCTCCGAGCCTCGGTTTGTGTACCCGTGCCGTGGGAGTGAGTTGCACTTTGGGGTGAAGGGGGCAAGACTTGTGTGGGCGCATCCTGCAGAGGGATCCCACAGAAGGGGAGAGCCCTGGGTTCTTTATCCGACTGGGTCTGGGCTGGCGGGGGGGACTCTGTTTCTTGGCTGATGAGTTTACGTGAGTTTGAGTGAGGTATGCGGGTGGGTGAAGGAGGGCTGGGGGGAGTCACCTGACTTGTGCGAAGAAGCTCTTGAGAGAGCCCTGGCTTCTTGGAATTAAGAGGAAAGAGTGCAGCATGAACAAACAGGCCCTGGAGGATCTGGCAGCCCTGAGTGGGGGTGGGGGGCCAGCTCTGGAGTAGAGCCAGAGCTGTGATGGGGTTGGGGGACCCTGTGTCCTTGGGCCATGCTTGCCTCGCTCCTGGGTTCTGTTTGTGCCTGTGGATTGGGGTGGGGCAGGGCCGGTTGTGCGAGGGGTCATTGCCCAACTCCAGGGGGCACCTGCCACCTCTCAGCTATATATATAGGGATATATATAGTTCTTTCTACAGGTTTCCAGCAGGTAGTGGTTATTAAATCTTACTGAAGGGGTGTTTCTTCTGATTCTCAACTCTGTGCCGCAAGGGTGGAAACTGTGAGAGACAGATTCCATCTCCACATCTGGGTAGTAAGCATCCAGTCCAGGGATGTAGACGGTCCTGGGGAAGCAGCCAGAGATCTGTACATTCTGATATCCAGGGATAGCGACTCCAGGCTGGGGGCTGGCAGGGTAAGGGGTGGGTGTGTCCTGGGCTCACCCGCAGGTCTGCAGACTTCCTGGAGCCAGCTGACCTTGGTAAATCCCTTTTGTCTAAGCTTCAGTTTCCTGCCTGTGAATGGGGTTGGGGCTGTGCTCTGGTTTCACCTTTGTGGCTCTGGGGTTGTGGTGACAAAGCCATCAAGCTGGGTTGAAGGATTAACCAGGAAACCTCAGACTGGCTGCCGTGTCTACCTCTTCGTCGTACTGCTCTCTCTGCTGCATCCTGGGAAGCTGCTCTGCTCAGCCTAGATGAGGCTCAGTTGTGTGTGTGTGCACGTGCTTGCACGTGTGTTGGAAGTGGGTGGTATTGATACCAGAGTCAGTGTCTCCGGGTGAGTGAGGCTTGCACATTTCTCGGGACAGGGAACTCACTACCTTATGTGCCCAGGACAAGAGCTGTGGGGTCTGGAGAAGACTTCTAGGACAGCCCCTGCAGTCTTTCCTCAGGTGACATGGCTTCCCCGGACCCACTTCCCCCTAGGTGCCCTCTCTGCATTCAGGGGGTAGAGGGCTGACTGGGACAGAATGTGACACACTCAGCATGTGAGGAAAAGCCTCCTTCATTCTGTAGGCCCTACCTCTATTAACATGTCCTTTGATAAAGTGACTCCCCTCCTGTCTCCCCTCTCTGGAATCCTCAGCTGCTGCCAGGCTTCAGCTGTGCCCTATTGAAGGCAGCTCTGTCTCCCTACTTTCCCCAGCCCAGGGTTTTCCTTTTGGGGTCAGCTGCAGGGATCTGGGCCATCCTTTACCCACTCAGACTTTCTTCCTGCCCACCTGCTGCTGTGAATCCTGTATGTCATATACATGTGTGTATATATATATATAATTATTATATTTATGTAATTTATATAATATATTATAATATATAAATATATATAGTATTATATATAAAATTATACTTTAAGTTCTAGGGTACATGTGCACAACGTACAGGTTTGTTATATATGTATACATGTGCCATGTTGGTGTGCTGCACCCATTAACTTGTCATTTACATTAGGTATATCTCCTAATGCTATCCCTCCCCCTTCCCCTCACCCCACGACAGGCCCCAGTGTGTGATGTTCCCCTTCCTGTGTCCAAGTGTTCTCATTGTTCAATTCCAACCTATGAGTGAGAACATGCATGTCTTATATGCTCTCAGGCAGAGAGGAAACTGCTGAGCAGGGCAGGGGACAGAGCCCTGTGGCTCTCCACTTCAGACCCCTCCCGGCTGACTGTCATGGAATGCAGCCACTCAGCAGGGCCAAATCCCCTGATGTTCCTGTTGGCTGTCTAGCCTTCAGGGACAGGTCATGGGGCCTTGGTTCCTGCCCTGTCATCTTCCCAGTCACCCTGATCTTCAGGGGGAGGAATAGCCTGAGAAAGGGCTTGGTCATAGCACCTCCATCCTAGGGCTATTGAGGATCTCACAGTTGTGTGTCTGGTGGGTTCTGTCCAGAGCCCGTTTGAGAGCAGTGGATGACAGGACAGGCCTATGTGACCCAGGCAGGAAGCAATATTGGGTCAGCCTTCATGTCCCCTTCTGTCAGCTTGGGGCAGCCTGGAAGGATGATTGTGGGGTAGGTGTTATGGGCACGAAATAGACCTCAGGTGGAGGCTGCAGGGGCTCTCCGGCACTGTAGACACAGCAGGCCAGGATCAGGGGAGGGAGCCACGACTCAGGGAGACTCTGGCCCATATCCCTGGCAGATGAGGGCCACAGGGGAATGGGCAGCACTGTCCAAAGTCCCCTGGGCTGGGTCCGCAGCTGTTCCTGGCTCAGACTTCTTGGTGGGCTGGTCAGAAACATGCAGTAACTTGGGGCAGTTACCAGGTGGCCAAGTCTGCACTGCTGGGCTCTGTGAGCTTGGGCCAGCTCAGGCCCTCTCTGGGCCCTGCCTTTCTGGGCTGTTCAGGTGGTTCCTTGGGCCTGGGGTGCTAATGTTTCTGGATGGGCAGCAGAACCAGTCTGCACTCAGGGCCCCAGCCCATGTTCCCGGAACACACTTTTAGCATTGACAGCAGCGTGTGGTGAGGCCCCTTAGTCTGGGTTCTGGTCTAGTGCCAGGGGCACCACTACTCCACCACCTCCAGAGCCATCTCTGGGACACTGGCTGTGAGTTCAGATGTTCTGAACAGGGACAGGGAGAGCCAGAGGGACCCAGCCTGGGGCTCACTGGAGGGGCTCGTGGGCAGACAGTGCCCTTTGGAGGGAACTGAGTCTGAAAGGAAGGAAACCCTTTCCCCGGCTCATAGCACCTGCCATCCAGGGCCCTGCCAGGGCTGCGTGAACTTTAGTCATGTGGTGACAGGCCGAGTCACCGTGCCAAGTCACTGTGTGCCTCCTTGCTGCTGTGACGTCAGCTTCCCCATCCTCCCAGCCAGGCTGGATCTCTGTGAGAGGCCTGCCTGTCCTGCACCCTGTGCGGATGCCTCCCACTGTCCACCAGGGCTGCTGGGCACCCCCTGGCTGGTCTCTTGGACTAGGTAAGCTCATGGGTCCTCTGGCCGCTCCTGCTCTTTCCCTGCCTCTGCTCCTCCTCGGAGGTGGCCACCCCCAGATCCCACTCCCAATTCGGAGGCCCCCTGAGGAGTGCTGCAGGGGGCCGCAGGCATGGCTCTGAGCCACTCTGGAGAGTGGGGGGGCCCAGCCAGTTCTGTGGCTGGGATTTTCCCAGGCAGACAAGTCTGTCTCTTCCTCCCCAGCGGGTGCAGCCCAGAACTGTCTTCTGAGGAACAGTTGCTCTCCTGGGCCCCCACTGTCCCCAGGCCTCAGGTAAGCCCATCAGGGTCACAAGGAAGGGGTTCTGGGTTTGAGGCCAACCATAGCAGCTGACCTACTTTCTAGCCTCAGTTTCCCCTAGTGTGTGCAGCTCTCACACTGTTTGGGTGAGAACCAGGCCTCTGGGCTTGGACATTCTTTCAGTGAGTTTTGAGGGTGGAGGGATGGGAAATGGAAGCCCAGGACCTCAGCAGGGTGTCTTCCTCCGAGCCGGGGACATCTGCCTATGGGAGGCTGGGCCCACCCTCCCTTGCTGACCTGCCCTGGGAGGAAGGGACAGGGCCCAGCACTGCCTACTCCCCTCCAAGTTCTTCCCAGCAGTCTAAGCCTGGCTGGGTGCCCCCTGCTCCTCCAGGTGCCTACTTGGGCCTTTGGGTAGACAGATTAACAGACAGGGGAGGCTGGGTCATGGTTTGACCACCCCAGGACCCTGACCGGGGGCTCAGCTCATGACCCTGAGCCTGGGAGAGATGAGGCCATGCCCTCCAGGGCACTCAGCATGACCCGGCCCAGTGGACGGGACTGGGTAGCTTCCTTGGTGCAGGGGACTGTCATGCTAGGACAGGGTCACTCACCAGGCCAGGCCCCTGCCCCATGACTTGTGGTGGAAATGTCCTTTTGTTTTTGTTTTTTGCTTTTGTTTTTTTGAGACGGAGTTTTCCTCTTGTTGCCCAGGCTGCAGTGCAGTGGTGCAATCTTGCCTCACTGCAACCTCCACCTCCCGGGTTCAAGCAATTCTCCTGCCTCAGCTCCTGAGTAGCTGGGATTACAGGCACCTGCCACCATGCCTGGCTAACTTTTTGTATTTTTAGTGGAGATGGGGGTTTCACCATGTTGTCCAGGCTGGTCTCCAACTCTTCACCTCAGGTGATCCACCTGCCTCTACCTCCCACAGTGCTGGGATTATAGGCGTGAGCCACTGCACCCGGCCATGTGATGGGAATGTTCTGTGTCCATAATAGATGCTGCATATTGCTGGCCCAGCTCCTGAGGCTCTTTGGACCTCCAGGAATCGGTGTCTCTATCAGGGACCCTTAATCCTGACCCGGACTCCCGGCTGGGACCCAGGGTGTTGGAGTGGCAAGAGCGCTGTCAGGCCTGGTGAAGGGTGTGAGCTGTCCAACGGGGCAAGGAGGAGGCAGGGCCTGTTCTGTAGTTGGACAGACAGAGCCCTCTAGCAGCTTTCTGGAAGACTGAAGGGCAGGCGATGTTGGAGGGAGGGAGTGCAGGCAGCAGCTGTGAGGGAGTTCAGGTCAGAAACAGGTGGCACCTGGATTCACGCTGTGGTAGGTCACGGTGGGGATGAGGGGCTGCTTTGGATTGTGCTGGGGATGTGGGGTGGTGTGCTGTTGCATGACTACTGCCAGGTCTCTCTGCTCTTGGTGTCTGCATCCAGGGCTAGGAGGGGGTCAAATGTATCACACTATCGGCCCCAGGCCCACCAAGCCTGGGGAGGTGGCCACACTTCCACGATGGCATCTGGATGTTCCCTGTGTGTGGGGAGGGCACAGGGACTCCATTCATAGACCACCTCTTGGATAGTGTGTCTGCCTCTGAGGTCAGACGCTCTGCACTGGGACAGGGTGGAGTGGAGGGAAACCCAGCTTGGGGCTCATTGGAGGGGCTTGCTGGCAGACACCTCCCTTTGTGGGAAACTGACTGTGGGAGAGGGGAACTCCAACCTCTGTCACCACATCCCTCTTCCCTGTTGTCACACCTGTCACCTGCTGCCATATCCATGAGACTTCCCAAGGGTCACTGCTGCCACTCACTGCACAGCCTGGAAGGGAGTCCACAGGGGACATAGAGTGAGCAAGAGACCTGTGCCACTCAGGCCTCCTGGGGGTGTCCCCAGTGCAGCCATGATGATAATCACAGCTACCATTCACCAAGTCCTACCCACAGTCTAACCTACTCTATTCACAAAACTCCCAGCAGCAAGGCAAGTGAGGTGCTGCCGTCATCCAGGCTGGACAGTTCAGTGATTTGCCTGAGGCCCCACAGCAGGTGAGTGGCAAGTCCAGCATCAGAGCAGGGCATGCTGGCAGTGCCCCCTGAGCCCCCTTTGCCATGCTTACCACATGCACATCCTGGGCTTCTGCAGGAATGCCCTGTCCCCTACCTGCCCTGCTCCATGCAAAACCCTCTTTGAGCTGTGCCTGGGAGACGTGCTGAGAGAATTCATGGAAACAAATGTGTTACTGACAGCCTCTTTGCCTCCAGAGTTCAACTGGAGACAGAGAAACCAGCCAGAGGCAGAGGGAGGTAACACGGAGTCCCCCAGAAAGGTCTGGGCTGCGCGTGCTTCAGGTAACCTCCCTTGACCTTCAGGAGAAGAAGGCTGCCTGATCAGAGAGTCTCTGAAGAAGATCCTGTGGCTGCAGGCTTCAGCAGAGTGTGAGGGAGACCCCAGTTATTTCCTCAGGTGTTTCCACCAAATCCTCCTGTCTTTTGTGGCCAACACCCCAGGCAAGGCTTGGGGTCCCCGTCTGCTGCTGGACGGTAAGTCCTGTCCCCGTGGCAGTGAATCTGTGGGGTGTTCTGATTGTGGGCACTATGGAAGCTAAACCCCATGCTCCAGGTGGGGTGGAGGGTCTTCAGAGGACTCCTGGACAGTGCCAGGCTCTAAGCTGAGGTGGGGGACACAGGAGAAACCAGGCCAGGCCCATCCCTACTGGAGCTTCTCCCTAAGCAGTGGAGGCTCAGCCACTGTGAGGAGGTAGGCAAGGCCCTGCAGAAAGAGGGGTGAGGAAATCTGGGGGCTCCCAGGAAGGGTCGCTGCTGGAGATGGGGTTCTTACCAGGATGGGCTCTGAAGATAAGCAGGGAGGATTTGGGAGGGCAGAGATGA
The DNA here is from genome assembly GCF_029281585.2 of Gorilla gorilla gorilla. Classification (NCBI taxonomy): domain Eukaryota; kingdom Metazoa; phylum Chordata; class Mammalia; order Primates; family Hominidae; genus Gorilla; species Gorilla gorilla. The sequence goes on along the minus strand of NC_073241.2, from coordinate 30,977,705 downwards.
GGCCCAGAGCTTCTGGCAGAGAGCATGGCCTGCGCAAAGGTCTGGGGGCCTGACAGCCTGTACGTATTCTGGGAAGCAGGAAGGAGACACAGGCCTTGTGTTTCTGAGCCCCGACTTTAGACTGTGCCCTGTTGGGGAGGGGCCAGGGAATGTCTGAGGCTGGGCCTGACCCTGCTCCTTACCCCGTGGGAGCAGCAGAGCCATGAAGAAGAAGTTAGTGGTGCTGGGCCTGCTGGCCGTGGTCCTGGTGCTGTTCATTGTCGTCCTCTGTCTCTGGCTGCCCTCAGCCTCCAAGGAACCTGACAACCATGTGTATACCAGGGCTGCCGTGGCTGCGGATGCCAAGCAGTGCTCGGAGATTGGGAGGTGAGTGGGGCAGGGCATGGGACATGGGCCCTGAAAACTGGGCAAGTGGACCAGAGCAATACCTTCACCCCTCTGAGACTCAGTTTCCCCACATGTAAGCTTTGCTTGGACTCTCTCAGTAGCCTTTGGGAAGGGGATGGTGACTCCGAGAGCAGGATGTGGGTCTCCTAGAGCCAAACAGGGCCCCTTTTCTCAGTTCTAAGAGTCTCTGTCTCTTTGGATAAACTCCACTGTTTTGTTGTTTGGTGGCTATTTTTACTTATTTCTTCCTATCTATCTATCTATCTATCTATCTATCTATCTATCTATCTATCTATCTATCTATTTAGAGATGGAGTTTTGCTCTGTTGCCAGGCTGGAGTGCAGTGGTGCAATCTCAGTTAACTGCAACCTCCGCCTCCCAAGTTCAAGCGATTCTCATGCCTAAGCCTCCCAAGTAGCTGGGATTACAGGCGTGTGCCACCACGCTCAACAGATTTGTGTGTGTGTGTGTGTGTGTGTGTGTGTGTGTGTGTGTGTGTGTGTGTGTTTCCGAGACAGAGTATCACTCTGTTACCCAGGCTGGAGGGCAGTGGTGCAATCTTGGCTTACTGCAGCCTCCCCCTCCCAGGTTCAAGTGATTCTCCTGCCTCAGCCTCCACATTAGCTGAGACTACAGGCATGTGCCACCATGCCCAGCTAATTTTTGTATTTTTAGTAGAGACAGGGTTTTGATATGTTGGCCAGGCTGGTCTTGAACTCCTGATCTTGTGATCCTCCCACCTCTGCCTCTCAAAGTGCTGGGATTACAGGTGTGAGCCACTGTGGCCTGGCCTAATTATGGTGTTTTTAGTAGAGATGGGGTTTCACCATGTTGGTCAGGCTGGTCTCGAACTCCTGACCTCAGGTAATCCACCCACCTGGGCCTCCCAAAGTGTTGGGATTACAGGTGTGAGCCACCATGCCCGGCTTATTCTTTTCTGTTTTTTTTTTTTTTTGGATAGGAGACAATTTCTTTCTTTCTTTTTTTATTTTATTTTATTATTATTATACTTTAAGTTTTAGGGTACATGTGCACAATGTGCAGGTTTGTTACATATGTACACATGTGCCATGTTGGTGTGCTGCACCCACCAACTCGTCATTTAGCATTAGGTGTATCTCCCAATGCCATCCCTCCCCCCTCCCCCCAAGGAACGCTGTTGCCCAAACAGGGACATGAAGGGCTTATTCTTTTTTTAAGGTGGAGTCTTACTCTGTCACCCAGGCTGGAGTATAGGGGAGCGATCATAGCCCACTGCAGCCTCAAACTCTTGGGTTTAAGTGATCCTCCCGCCTCAGCTTCCTAAAGTGCTGGGATTACAGGTGTGAGCCATGGTGCCTGGCTTCTACTGTTTTATTCTATTTTAGACTCTTATCTCATGTTATATATAAAGATCAGTTCCCTTCTAAAGACTTAAACAGAAAAAATATTATGTTTTTCATATTTTGAGACAGGGTCTTGTTCTGTCACCCAGGCTGGAGTGCAGTGGCATGATCATAGCTCACTGCAGCCTTGAACTCTTGGGCTTAAGCGATCCTCCCACCTCAGCCCCCTGAGTAGCTAGGACTACAGGCATGCATCACACCTGACTAATTTAAAAAGACTGTTTTGTAGATATGGTCTCACTCTATTGCCCAGGCTGGTCTTGAACTCCTGGCCTCAAGTGATCCTCCACCTTGGCCTCCCAAAGTGCTGAGATTACAGGTGTAAGCAACCATCTCTAGCAGGGAAAAAAAATGTTATTAATGAAGTATAGCAATTACCCTTTTTGTCCCAATTATAAAAATCATGTACATTTGTTTGCTTCATAAAGAGGAAACTGTCTGGGCAAGGTGGTCTACACCTGTAATCCCAGCACTTTGGGGGGTTGAGGCGGGCAGACCACCTGAGGTCAGGAGTTCGAGACCAGCCTGGCCAACATGGTGCACTCTGTCCCTACTAAAAATATAAAAAGTTAGCGGGGCTTGGTGGTGTGCGCCTATAATCCCAGCTACTCAGGAGGCTGAGGCAGGAGAATCGCTTGAACCCAGGAGGCAGAGGTTGCAGTGAGCTAAGATCATGCCACTGCACTCCAGTCTGGGCAACTGAGTGAAACTCTGTCTCAGAAAAAAAAAAAAAAGAAAAGAAAAAGAAGAAACTGTAATCCCAGCACTTTGGGAGGTTGAGGCGATAGGATTGCTTTAGACCGTGAGTTCGAGACCAGCCTGGGCAACATAGAAAGACCCTATCTCTACAAAAAAGACAAAAATTGCCCGGTGTGGTGGTTCTTACCTGTAGTCCCAGCTACTCAGGAGACTGAAGTGGGAGGATTGCTTGAGCCCAGGAGGTCAAAGCTGCATTGAGCCAAGACTGTGCCACTGCACTTCATCCTGGGTGACAAAGTGAGACCCTGTCTCATAAAACAAAGGCTGGGCACAGTGGCTCATGCCTGTAATACCAGCACTTTGGGAAGCCAAGGTGGGTGGATTACTTGAGCACAGGAGTTCTTGACCAGCCTGGGCAACATGATGAAACCCCATCTCTACAAAATACACAAACAAACAAAATTGGCTGGGCATGGTGGCATGTGCCCATAGTCCCAGCTACTTGGGAGGCTGAGATGGGAGTGTCAATTGAGCCCAGGAGACTGAGGCTGCAGTGATCTGAGATCACACCACTGTACTCCAGCCTGAGCAACAAAGAGAGACTTTGTCTCCAAAAAAAAAAAAAAGAGGCCAAGGCAGGCGGATCATGAGGTCAAGAGATAGAGATCATCCTGGCCAACATGGTGAAACACGGTCTCTACTAAAAATACAAAAATTAGCTGGGCATGGTGGCATGCACCTGCAGTCCCAGCTACTCAGGAGGCTGAGGCAGGAGAATGGCTTGAACCCGGGAGGCAGAGGTTGCAGTGAGCTGAGATCGTGCCACAGCACTCCAGCCTGGCAATAGAGCAAGACTCCATCTCAAAACAAAAAAGAAAGAAACTAAAAACAAAAACCCCAAAACTCGAATGGACTTCTCTTCCATCCTCCTTTGGGCAGGTGGGCAACAGGGTGTGTATGCGGGGCCAGGGTGGAAGCCTGCAGGTTCTCATGCCTTTATGTGCCACAAGGCAGGGATGCACTGCGGGACGCTGGCTCTGCAGTGGATGCAGCCATTGCAGCCCTGTTGTGTGTGGGGCTCATGAATGCCCACAGCATGAGCATCGAGGGTGGCCTCTTCCTCACCATCTACAACAGCACCACCCATGAGTGCCTCGGAAGAGGAGAGGGAGAGGGGCAGGGGTTGTGGGTTGGGCCGAGGCACAGCTCGGTGGCCCCCAGGCTCACGTGGCATAAAGGGTTTGGGTGGGTGGGCCTGCCTACCTGCTTCTCCTTCTAGGAAAAGCTGAGGTCATCAATGCCCACGAGGTGGCCCCCAGGCTGGCCTTTGCCAGCATGTTCAACAGCTCGGAGCAGTCCCAGAAGGGTAAGCCATGCTGCAGACTTGGGGCATGGGTGCAGAGCTGGCTGAGCCACCGGGAAGGGGCCTTGCCCACAGGAGCCTGCTCCCGTCAGGGTTCAGGGGCAGTTCTAGTACCCCCCATCCCTTCCTGGCCCCATAGCACCGTCCCACAATGAGTGGTCAGGACCACCATCACCACGGTAAAGGGCCGGGAGCTTCTGTTATTTCTGCTAAGGCCTCCGGGGCCACTCTGTGCAGCACATGGAAAGAATAATTATTATGCTAGCAGACCTCATGGACCAGGGCTCACTGGGGCCCACGCTCTGCTCTGCGCTTTTCAGCCACGAGCCTCTCACAACCCTCCCTGCTCCTTTGGGCTAGGGGATGCTGTGTGGATTCCCATTTTACAGGGTGAGGATGCTGAGTCTCAGACAGGTCATGCAAATCAGCTGAGGTCACACAGCTGGGAGGTGGTGAAGCTAAAATTGAACCCAGGCTGTCTATATCCTGCCTTTTCAACAGGCATCCCATTCACTCATTTGTTCATTTGTGGGGATGGCGCTCTAGAATGTGAGGTGGAGTCTCTCTTTTCTAATCTGGTCTTAAGTGGAGAGGAGGCCCCCAAATTCCCCAGGTACCTGAAGGGAAGCCACTGTCCATCCAGGAAGCCACTGTCTGTCCCCAAAGGAGGCACAATAGATTGTGAGATAAAAGTTGGAGGATGGGAGGGTCTCAACAACTCAACGCCTCTAGTCCTAGCACTTTAGGAGGCCAAGTCAGGAGGAGCACATGAGCCCAGGAGACCTGCCTGGACAACATAGCAAGACTCCATCTCTACAAAAAATGGGAAAAAAAAATTAGCTAGGTATGGCGGTGTGTGCTTATGGTCCCAGCTACTCGGGAGTCTAAGGTGGGAGGATCACTTGAGCCCAGGAGGTTGAGGCTGCAGTGAGCCATGATTATACCACTACACTCTAGCTTGGGCAACAAAGTGAGACCCTGTCAAAAAAAAAAGGCTGGGCCTTTTTTTCACAGGCTCACGCCTGTAATCCCAGCACTTTGGGAGGCTGAGGCAGATGGATCACCTAGGTCAGGAGTTCAAGACCTGCCTGGGCAACATAGTGAAACCCTTTCTCTATTAAAAGTACAATAAGTCGGGCATGGTGGCACAGGCCTGTAATATCCCAGCTACTCAGGAGGCTAAGGCAGGGGAATCACTTGAACCCAGGAGGTGGAGATTGCAGTGAGCCGGGATCATGCCACTGCACTCCAGCCTGGGCAACAAGAACGAAGCTCCGTCTCAAAAAAAAAAAAAAACAAGTTGGAGGATGGAGGGGCAGGACACACTCACCATAGCAGGCCTTAGACTTCAGGTGGGGGTCCTGGGTGGCGCCCTTTGGAGTCTTCTGCAACATACTCAAGCTTTGATTTTTTTTTTCTTCTTTTTTTTTTGAGATGGAGTCTCACTCTGTCGCCCAGGTTGGAGTGCAGTGGTGCGATCTCGGCTCACTGCAAGCTCTGCCTCCTGAGTTCACGCCATTCTCCTGCCTCAGCCTCCCGAGTAGCTGGGACTACAGGTGCCTGCCACCACACCCGGCTAATTTTTTGTATTTTTTAGTAGAGACGGGTTTTCACTATGTTGCCCAGGCTGGTCCCTCGATCTCCTGACCTCGTGATCCCCCTGCCTCGGCCTCCCAAGGTGCTGGAATTACAGGCGTGAGCCACTGTGCCCCGCCAATCTTTCATTTGTTTTTAATACTCATTGAGAAACTCAGCATCTATAGATATGAAGTTGCTCAGGGTAAGAGAATGCGGGAATCATAGGCTTGGCACCTTGTGGATGCTTAGAATCATTTATTTAACTAGAATGTATTGAGCATTGTCTTAAAGAATCAGCTGTTGTTCCTGAAGCTGGGGTGAAAAACAAAGATGGCAGAGGAAATCTGTGACACTCCAGGTGGGAAAAGAAACTAGGCAGGTGCGGGTGTGTTACGGGCTGCAGAAAAACAGACCTGGAGGGCCTCAAAATCTGGGACTCTATGGAGGGTGACCCAGTCAGGGAAGGAGACATCTGAGCAAAGACCCAGAGGCAGAGATGGGGTCAGGGGAGTTATCTCCTGGTCTGCTATCCAGGTGTGATGGCAGGGACAGAGCCCTGTGGGGAGCTAGGGAGGCTGCAGCAAGTGACCCAAGGGAAATGGCCCAGGTTGTGTGGGATCTCTTAGGTTATGGTGAAGCCTCTGCTTCCTGTCTGAGGGAAGTGGGGGCTCGTGGAGTGTGTGAGTGGAAGGGGATGGATCTGGCCTACGGATTGCTGTGTAAGGGGCAGGGAGCATGTGGGGACCTGTCCAGAGGTCACTGCAGTAATTCGTGGAGAGGGTGCTGGGAAGTGGCTGATGCTGGACAGACACACTTGGAAGTGGAGCCTGTGGATTTGAGGATGGGTTGGGTGTGATGCTTGTGTAGGGAGTCCCCGGGGACCCCTGATCTTTTGTCTGTACCTGGAAGGATGGGGTGACCCTAATGGAGACAGGCAGAGTTCTCAGGACGCAGGTTGAGCAGACACTCAGAGCTCGGTTTTGGGCACGGTGAAGTTTGAGATGTTTTCTTCGAGCAGGCAGGTAGATACTCAGGTCTGGTGATCAGAGGAGCAGTCCAGGCCAGCAGGTCAATTTGAGAGTTAGTGCATAAATGGAGGCTGAAGCTCAGATGTCAAGCAGACCACGAGGAGAGAGAGCAAAGACAGAGGGGAGAGTAGGAGCTAGGATGGCAGGCGGGGGAGACTCGGGTGGAGCCAGGTGCTGGGATGCAGGGGCGGCTCCCAGGGAGAGTGATGAGCCCAGTAAAGCTGAGAGGGGCACTGGGTCTGGCAGTGTGGGGGTCACCAGAGAACTTGGCAAGTGTGGCGGCATGAGAGTCTGATTGGCCTGAGGTCAGGAGAAGATTTTTTTCTGATATTGATACATGATATTTTCTATATTTATGGGTACATGTGAGTGCTTGTTACATGCATAGAGTGTATAATGATCAAGGCAGGGTATTTGGAGTCTCCGTCACCTTGAATATTTTTCATTTCTGGGTGTTAGCACCATAGTCCTCTCTTCGTTACTTTGAAATATACAAAATACTGTTGCTAAGCATCATCACCCTGGTCTGCTATCAAAGATTAGAACTTCTCCTGTCTTGGCTGGGCACGGTGGCTCACGCCTGTCATCCCAGCACCTTGGAAGGCTGAGGTGGGTGGATGACCTGAGGTCAGGAGTTTGAAACCAGCCTGGCCAACAAGGCAAAACCCCATCTGTACTAAAAATCCAAAAATTAGCCTGGTGTGCTGGCCTGTGCCTGTAAACCCAGTGACTCGGGAGGCTGAGGCAGGAGAATCGCTTGAACCTGGGAGGCAGAGGTTGTAGTGAGCTGAGATCATGCCACTGCACTGCAGTCTGGGAGACAGAGCAAGACTCCATCTCAAAAACAAACAAACAAAAAACAAAACAAAACAGAAAAGAACTTCTGTCTAACTACAAGGTGGAAGGAATCATGTGCTGGGTGTCAGACCTTCTGGGATGTATGTGCAGCTTCTAGGAATTGAAACCACCAGCTCTTGGAAACTTGTGCTAGGCTTCAGGGTGGGAGAGGCAGTTCTAGAGCAGCAGCCGCCAAGCCAAGCCAAATGGCCCCAACATCTCTCGCAAGAGCAGGAGAGTACCTGGGGGCAGAGGCCATAGTTGTACCTTTCTGGGCAAAGGGTCAGTGTCTGTAGTGTCCATATGGGCAGTGGGGCTCGGGGGGAAGCAGGCCCAGGGGTCTGTTTCCAATGACCTCCTCAAAAGTCAGAACTGGAAGGCAAAACCCCTTATAGACTGGGTGCACCTGTAATCCCAGCATGTTGGGAGGCTGAGGTGGGAGGATTGCTTGAGGCCAGAGTTTGAGACCAGTCTTGGCAACGTAGCAAGACCCCTGTCTCTACAACAAATAAAAATAAAAAATTAGGCTGGGAGTGGTGGCTCACGCCTGTAATCCCAAAACTCTGAGAGGCTGAGGAGGATGGATCACCTGATATTAGGAGTTCAAGACCAGCCTGACCAATCTGGTAAAACCCCGTCTCTACTAAAAATGCAAAAATTAGCAAGGATGGTTGTACATGCCTGTAATCCCAGCTACTTGGGATGCTGAGGCAGGAGAATTACTTGAACTCGGGAGGTGGAGGTTGGAGTGAGCCAAGATTGTGCCATCGCACTCCAGCCTGGGCAACAAGAGTGAAACTCCATCTCAAAAAAAAAAAAAAAAAAAAGCCATGTGTAGTGGGGTATGTCTGTAGTCTTAGGTACTTCAGAGGCTGAGGTGGGAGGATCGCTTGAGCCTGGGAAGCCAAGGCTGCAGTGAGCCATGATTGCACTACTGCACTCCAGCTGGGACAACAGAGTGAGACCCTGTCTCAAAACAGACAAACAAACAAAAACCCTTATAGTTGGATGGAGAAACTGAGGCTGCGAGAGGGGACAGGATGGAGGTTAAGGCTCAGTCTTGCCTCTCTGGGGCAGTAGAAAAGAGGAAGGGAGCCCTTTCTTAGGGCTGGCTGTGTCTTGAAGGTGGCCTGTGCTTGACCTGGGTCAGGGTGGGATCTGCTCTTGTTTTGGCACATTCTGGTGGAGCCCATGAGTCTTACAGGATAAGCCCTTGTGGTCAGCGAGATGGGAGGGGGTCTGGCCTGGCACAGGATTTTAGACATGCAGGAACCTGCACAGACAGACACCTCATCCTGGGACAGCAAAACCCAGCCGCATGCTACTGCTTCCCCTCCTGTGCCCTCCTCAGACATCCCTGGTCCATGTACACTCCTACCTGCTGAGCCCCTCTTAAAAAAAATTAAACATCCCCTCCTAAAAAAAAAAATTAAAATTAAAAAATAAATAAAAAAATAAAAAATCCCCTTCTGCTGGGCGTGGTGTTCAAGCCTGTAATCTCAGCTACTCAGGAGGCTGAGGTGGGAGGATTGCTTGAATCCAGGAGTTCGAGATCAGGCTGGGCAAGATGGCAAGACCCCAACTCAAAAAAGAAAAAAAAAATCTTTCCTCCTAAGCCTCATTGCCCCATCTGTAAAACGAGTCAGGGACTGTGCCTGGGATGCTGCCTGCGAGAGATCCCGATGTCCCCCACTCAGGGTCACTAACTGTGGCTCTCTCTCCCCAGGAGGGCTGTCGGTGGCGGTGCCTGGGGAGATCCGAGGCTATGAGCTGGCACACCAGCGGCATGGGCGGCTGCCCTGGGCTCGCCTCTTCCAGCCCAGCATCCAGCTGACCCGCCAGGGCTTCCCCATGGGCAAGGGCTTGGCAGTAGCCCTGGAAAACAAGCGGACGGTCATCGAGCAGCAGCCTGTCTTGTGGTATGTCTGTGGGTGTGGCCCCCTGACACAGGCAGGGCAGGCACAGCCCAAGGACCTTGCAGGCTGTAGCAGCAGTGGAGCGGCCCTCTGCCTTCAGGACCCTGCGCTGATAATGGGATGAGGAGATACAGACCCTTCCCACCACGTGTGGGGACACATTCTGAGCGTGGGGTCCCAGTGGCCACTGTGGCTGGCCATGTGTCCTGAGTGGCAAGGGACACTAGGAGGTTCCCGGAAGGGACACTAGGAGGATGAGCGCTGAGTGACAGGGCCACCCACCTGTGACAGGCGCTGCCCCTGCTTTGTGCTGGTCTCCTGTGTGGGCAGGTGTGTGGGGTGGTCTGGCTAAGTCCACCCCACCTGCTGCCTCACATGAGCCCCCTCTGCCCCAGTGAGGTGTTCTGCCGGGATAGAAAGGTGCTTCGGGAGGGGGAGAGACTGACCCTGCCACGGCTGGCTGACACCTACGAGACGCTGGCCATTCAGGGTGTCCAGGCCTTCTACAACGGCAGCCTCACGGCCCAGATTGTGAAGGACATCCAGGCGGCCGGTGAGTGGGTAACCTCAAGGGCCTGGGTGAGGAACTCTGCAGTGGAAACCCTGAGCTGTAGCCCAGAGCCATGGGGTCCTCCTGTCTTGCCTGAGCCCGCAGGAAGTTCCTGGTGGAGGAGGGTCAGTGACTGGCCATGTGGGTCCACAGCTCCTGCTTATATCAAAACCAAGAGAGGCCACACAGTCCAGGAGAGCAAGTCCCTGTTGGGGTAAATGCAGGTGTAGGCAAGAGCCAGGGCTGGGGAAGCACTAGAATACAGCCTGAAGATCCAGGAGGACTTCTTGGAGGAGGTGGTGGCTGGGCTGCAGATAACTTCGTTAGGCAGAGAGAGGAAGGGATTCCTAGCAGAGGAACAGCTGGGCTAAGGCCCAGTAGAGGGGGCTTTGATTCACCAAGAGGGTTACAAGGGATGAGGGTCGCCTTGAGAGAGGCATGGGGAAGGGGATTTGTGGGGCAGGGGCCTGGAGCTTGGCTGTGGCTTTCTTCAGGTAATTTTTGTCACTGTTTCATGGAGGAGGGTGATTAGCTTGTCGACCTTTACCACTGAGGCTGGAAATTGGCATGCCAATACCCTGTCTGTTTGGAGCTGACTCCAGGAGAATTAAGAGCCTCCCTCCCTCCCTCTATCCATTCATCGTGAGGAGAAGAGGCCAAGCAGCAGGGACACCGGCAGGAATTCTCCAGTTAGAAAAGGCCCTCTGAGCCAGGTGCGTGGCTCACGTCTGTAATCCCAGCACTTTGGGAGGCCCAGGCGGGTGGATCACCTGAGGTCAGGAGTTCAAGACCAGCCTGGCCAACATGGTGAAACCCTTTCTCTACTAAAAATGCAAAATTAGTCAGGCATGGTGGGTTGTGCCTGTAATCCCAGCTACTTGGGAGGCTGTGGCAGGAGAATCGCTAGAACCTGGGGGGCTGAGGTTGCAGTGAGCCGAGATTGCACCACTGAACTCCACAGAGTGAGACTCCATCTCAAAAAAAAAAAAAAAGAAAGAAAAGGCCCTCTGAGGCCAAGCTTGGTGTCTCATGCCTGTAATCCCAACACTTTGGGAGGCTGAGGTAGAAGTTGAGGCCAGGAGGTCCAAGACAAGGCTGGGCAACATAGTGAGTCTACAAAAAAAATATTGAGAATCTACATAAATATAGTGGGGGTGGGGGTGGGGAACAAGAAAACAAAAAATTCAAAGCATAGTGAAAAGAAATATAGCAAAACCCGGCCGGGCATGGTGGCTCACGCCTGTAATCCCAGAACTTTGGGAGGCCGAGGCGTGTGGATACAGGGTCAGGAGATCGAGACCATCCTGGCTAACACAGTGAAACCTGTCTCTACTAAAAATACAAAAAAATTAGCCAGGTGTGGTGGTGGGTGCCTGCATTCCCAGCTACTTGGGAGGCTGAGGCAGGAGAATGGCGTGAACCTGGGAAGCGGAGCTTGCAGTGAGCCGATATCACGCCACTGCACTCCAGCCTGGGAGATAGAGTGAGACTCCATCTCAAAAAAAAAAAAAAGAAATATAGCAAAACACAACAAAAAAAATTAAAATTTGCTGGGTGTAGTTGTGCCTTTAGTCTCAGCTACTGGGGAGGGTCTGCTGGAGGATCACTTGAGCCCAGGAGTTCAAGGCTGTGATTAAGCCACTGCACTCCAGCCTGGGTGACAGAGCAAGATCCTATCTCTAAAAAAAAAAAAAAAAAAACAGAAAACACTCTCTGGCCACAGATGAGAGAAGGCAGACAGGAAGCCACTAAGCCAAGCAGGCAGAGGGCAGGTGGCCCCAGACCGGCTGTCAGGTGGTGAGCAGTGTCAGGGAGACAGGAGTGCCAGAGCTGGTGAGGTTCCCAAGGAGGTGAGGTTGCCTGTGGCCCCCTCCCAGGGCACAGTCTCACCCCTCCAGTAGTGCACTCTGTCCTCCCTGGTAGGTACAGGCTTTTCCCCACCACCATGGTGAAGCCATGCCTGCCCCCAACCCCACTGGGGCAGCTCCATCCTCCACGCAGTGGTGCAGCCCCATCCCAGTGCCCATTCGAGCTGCTGTCCCATTGCAGGGGGCATTGTGACAGCTGAGGACCTGAATAACTACTGTGCTGAGCTGATCGAGCACCCGCTGAACATCAGTCTGGGAGACGCAGTGCTGTACATGCCCAGTGCGCAGCTCAGTGGGCCCGTGCTGGCCCTCATCCTCAACATCCTCAAAGCTGAGTGGTTGCACCACAGCTGTGTGGTAGGACCCATGACACTGCCTCTCTCTCCCCACGCCCCACCCCTGCTGCATCTCTGCTCGCCCCCCATGCCACATCTTTCCATCACTGAGCTCCCGAGGTGTGTCCCTGCATCACAGCTCACCATGTCCTGAAGGAGGCAGTGCAGAGCGACAGGGCTGAAGCGGGCAATGCTCAAGGGTTGGAGGAGGAACAGGAGTCATCAGGAGGGAGAGAGGTGCAGGAGCTCAGGGCTGCAGGGCCTGGTCCAGAGGGTACCCTGGTCCAGTGGGTGACCCTGCCACTTGGTCACTGAATGGCCAGAGCTGATGCGTGACGTGAGGCCCAGGCTCAGGAGCCCTCACCTTACTTCACTCTCACCACAGCCTTCTGAAGCAGCTGCTGCTATTGGTTATTAAACGCTCCTTGAGGTGGGCAAAGTGGCTCAGGCAGTTGTTAACCCTCTGAGCCCCTCAGAGTCTCTGGGGCTCAGCAACATGCACCTGGCTCTGATCAACCAGGGTACAGCTTCTCCCGGGAGAGCGTGGAGACCCCCGAGCAGAAGGGCCTGACGTACCACCGCATCATAGAGGCTTTCCGGTTTGCCTACGCCAAGAGGACCCTGCTTGGGAACCCCAAGTTTGTGGATGTGACTGAAGTAAGGGGCAGGGGCTGGCCCACTGTGGGTGTGGGGCCTGCTGTAGAGGCATCGGGTGGGCTCCCCAGGGTGGCTACAGCCTCACATATGCTTTCTGAATCCATTCCTGCCACAAACTTTGATTGCGGGCCTACTGTGTGCTCAGATGGACTGGTGGGTGACCCCCAGTCTTGGCTTCTGCCCCACAGAACTGACAGTGTGGGGAATTAGTGGCCACCCTCCTACCTCAGGTCCTTTGCACATGCTGTGGTTCTCGAGTGCTCAGTGCTGAGATGAGGAACACATGGGGGCATTGCAGCCCTCGGGCATGGTGAGATGGATGGGTGAAAGGGAGACGGCCAGGTGAACAGAGACCTCGGCCACCCACTCCCTGTCACTCCAAACTAATGCTTCCCAGATGCCACCCTCAGCCCTGCACCACCTGACCCACTCACTCAGTAGCTGCCCCAGCTCCACGCTGGGTCCCTATAAGACCCTGTCATATCCCTTCCCGCTGAGGATCCTCACATTCCTCCTTACCTACTTGGGTCCTTGGCATTCCTGGGTGGATCTGAAGACCCCACCACACTGACCAGTGACCTCCCAGGAGGGGCGTCAGCTGCCCGGGTGGTGTCTTCTCTTTCCCCGTGAGCATTCTGCACCTCTGACTCCCGCTGCAGCCAGTGACCTGGTGTCTTGTCTCTCTGAGGGGACAGAGCCACTGCAGCGTGTCCCTCTGCCCTCCCTTTTGGCTAAGGCCAGCTCTTTCATCTACTTGCTGGCTCGGGGTGCTGTTCCCACAATGCTCCTTTCTGCCTCTGACGATTTACTTCTTTATCACGGATTATTCCCGAAAGAAAGGCAGCTGTTGTTGCTCTAG